>NC_061115.1:163178001-163400997 GCF_002878395.1 Capsicum annuum | reverse complement strand
TAAAAGCAAAGTATTCATATCTATCTTTGCTTCATGAAGAGAATGTCTAAGTCAAAAGACTCATTGTTACTCTTTTTCAAACATAATTTTATTCCATATTCATGTATTTTAAACTAAGTGAAACGTATGTCCAACGGTTTGTTTTCGTTATCTATGAATCGAGGTCCAATGATCAACGTACTCTTGGCTATGTTGACATTTCATATCTAAATTTCTTACATGACTCTTATCTAAGATTCCCTCTTTTGAAAACTTTATGTACTTTGTTCCTACCTTTATAAGATACTTGTGTAATTCAACAAATAGATCTAATGCTAAGAGTTTTATCTAGCTAGTGAATTATGATAAAATTATGCCTACTCCTTACTCCTTGGCATAGATTTGAAGGATATTATGAATATAAATTGGGTTTCATCAATGAATAAGAAGGTAACTGCTAGTAAAGGTAGTTTTGAAGAAATATTTAAGACATAAAAAATCATTGATATTTTTACAAGATTATTTTTTAAGATAATTTTTTTTAGGATTTTTGTTTCCCTCGTAATGACCAATATTTTTATTATCAGATAGTTTATGTGAACATTTATTGTCTTTGAACTTTTTCTTAAAATTTTGTTATTAGTTTTCATATCCATTTTGACTGCTGGAATCACTATATTTCATGATCTTAGAAGTGTGTATTTTAAAAAATTTCCCTTTGATTGTCCGAAGACCAAATCTTCAAGATCAAAAGTCAAAAAAGTAATTTTTAAGGAATAAATTTATTTAAATTTTTCCTTGATGAGATAAATATATTAGAAGTTCAATACCAAACCTCACCACCCATGACATTCTTGTAAAATACATATATGCTATACATTTTTTGGGCCCTCAACATTAAGTTGTGTGTAGCAAACCTGTTAATGATCCCTATCTTTTAGCATGGTTTAACAATTTTACCCTCTCCTATAATTGTGTGTTAGTGTTTTGGTGTGTAGAGGTAGGTGGCATGATTGCCCGGATATAGATTTTGAGTTAGTAATTGGGATTTGTTTGGGTATTAGAGCGATCAGATATGTTTTGATTAGTTGGATGGGAAGTTGGAGATAACACAAACATATCTTCACTATGAAGATATTTTTTGGCAATAGGAGGTAGGGTATGATTGTTTGACAATGGTGATAGAGATATCAGATTCTTTTATAGTCTTCTAAGGGAAAGAATAAAAAGGTTACCTATCTAGAGGATTCAAAATGTCTAGGGCAACTGGCTAGAGGATGAGCTAGACATAGTTACCAAAGCTATTGATTTTCTCTAGAATCAAGTTACTCAAGAGATAAATGCTATTGATTTGTTATTGCAAGAATATTCTTTAAATTATCAATGTTAAAAGGAACTCAGATCTATGCAAATGACCAGATATAGAGGGATTCAGCAGAGTTATTTTTAATTTGAATGGGGCAGCGCTTGTTGTCCTAATGGTCTAACGGGGAGATTTTATCAAAGTTTCTATGAAATTATTGTTTTGTATTCTAAGGATGGTTCAAGACTTTTTTTGGCGGTAAGACTCTACCTATGTCTATCACGCTCACTAATTTGGTACTCCTAACATAGAAGGAGAATATTCAAAACCTCTCCGATATGATAGATATTTTCTTGAATAACTTTATTAATAAATCCCATTTTAGGATTGTTCAAGATATATTAGATGTTCGTCTACCTAACTTGATTTCCAGCTAATCAATCTAGGTTTGTTTAAGGTAGAAGTATCACTGAAAATTTACTTCTCACTCAAGAGATTGTTATGCATATTAAAATAAATGGCAACCAGCTAATATAGTTATTAGGATTGATATGTCTAAGGTTTATTAAAGTTTTTTAATTGAAAATGCTAAGAAAGATGGGTTTCTCAAATGACATTATTGATACAACTAGTGGTTGATTTCCAGCAACTCATATTCTATTTTAGTTAATAGGAAACCTCATAATTTCTTCAATTCAACTAGAGGAGTGAAGCAAGGAGATCCTATATCCCTCTGATGTATTCATTATATCAGCTAAGATTTTATTATGGTCCTAAACTATTTATTTATGGATGGATAATTGGTTGATTATGGGTTACTAAAATGGAGCACAAATTTGAATCATTATACTAATAGAGATGATACTATTACATTTGCATCAGGCCATAAATATCCTTTAAAAATAATAATTCCAGAATTTCAGAAGTATGAATCACGATTAAGATAGAAGATTAAGAAAGACAAAAAAAGCCTTCTATTTGCATCAAAATGAAGCAGTAGAGACGAGACTGCTAGTAAAAGAGTGTACTAGTTTTCCAAGGGGTCAATATTTCATGAAATACCTAGGTTGTCTTATTCCTCATGCTAGAAAAAGAAAAAACACTATGTAATTCCTTTAGAAGGGTAAAATATAATGTTCAACCCTGGAGAGGTAATATGTTATCTTATAGTGGTAAAGAGGTGTTGATTAATAATGTTCTTCATGGCATTCCTATTCATGTACTATCTAATATAATTCTATGAAATATGTGTCTTTAGGGATATTCATAAAATCATTGCTAAATTTTCTTAGGGTAATAAGAATTATGGAAGAAAATGTATTGGGCTTCCTTGCTAATGTACGTCTTCTAAAGATGGTAAGAGGTTTTAGTTTTATATCATTATTTGATGTCTCCAAAGCTATGCATGCTAAGCTTTTGTGAAGATTTAGGACTCAAAGATATTTTTGATCTAATTTCTTTGTTAATGCAAGAAATAAATTACAACTCTGGTACAATAGATACATGGCTGACAAGTATGGAACTACATGTTTCATATGAGAGATAGTAAAACAAAATCTATGGCAGGAACATAAAGAAGTTATATATTTTATTTGGTATAACAATTGGATAAAATATGGTCCATTATTGCTTTGCTAAGATAATGTACAAAGTTGTCATCATTTGAAAAACATTGATATATTCTTGAGAGAGATGATTTGGGTTTTGATACTAAACATGTATTTTTTCCTTGTGACATTGTTGATCATGTGAGGCAAAATATTGATCTTGTAAGGCACCCTAACTAGGAAGACAAACCTTGGTGGTTACAATCTAGTAATGAGAAGTTTACAGAGAAAATGTCTTGGAAAATAATGAAAAATAGAGCTACTCCTGAAGACTCTTTTAAACGTATTTAGGTGAAAGGCTTACACTTTAATATTTCTTTCTTTGGGTAGATATTTTAGACTGGTGAAGTCACTACTAAAATAGTCATGGATACCTGAAACCTTAATATTTCTCAATTTGCACATGATATGCAGTGCCTTCTAGGAAAACTATTGAGCATTCATTTTTAAAAAGTGAATTAGCCTTTATTGTGCGGAGGTACAATGCTAGTATGATAGGGATCACAAGCCCTCTGATATACAAGGAGTCTATTACTTTAGAGAAATGGTTTTCTAGGAAATTAATTCTTACATTAATACGTGTTTAAGTTATGATTCAATTGGGTTCTAAATATCCCTCAAACTTGGCCCTAAATAGCTTCTCATCTTGATAATTTCATGCCAAGTGTCTATCAAAAAACTGTTAGATAGTATCATCCTCCTGGGTGGCTTGTAACACTGATGGGGATTATAAACGAAACCTACTTCTAGTTCTATTATTTTTTGTTTGATAGATCATAATGGTAATCTGGTGGAGGCTAAGGTTGTTTAAATAAGTCTACTAGTATATTTCTTCCTTTCTTTTTAAACATAGTGACAATCTACCTATCATGATGGGAAAGTCATGTACACTTTTTCAAATATTATATTGTTAACATTACCTAATATTCCTTTTGAGGTATTCTTGACCTCATACTATGGTTTCTTTAGAAGAGGAAAAACATATTATTACTTGGAGGCTCTTAGACTAAAGACAAGATTTCCTGCAAAATCAATTCTCATATTAATAAGTTTGTCAAGCCTAGATTAATTGGGTTGTGAATACACCTTAAACTTGACCTCAGATAGTTGCTTATCTTGATAAATAAAGGCTGTATTTTTATCACATAATTTTTAGATGGTCTTGTCCTCTTCCTCCTTCTCCAGGGTTGCTAAAATGTAACACTGATGGGCTTCTAAAGGAAACCCTAGTCTTAGTTCTACTATGTTACATGTGAGAGATCGTCATGATAATTTTGTGGTGGTTAAGGGTGTGAATTTTTCTTGTTCTACTAATTTGGTGGATAAAGAAATTACAATTAGAGAGGGTCTACGATATTTCCTAGATAACAACTTTTATCAGATCATTATTGAGTCTAATTTGTTAACTATGATTAACATTCTAAATGAAGAGTAGGATTCATCTTGAAGTGTAATAATGAAGTCCAAATCCATCAATTAGATCAGGAATACTATCAGTGTACTGATCCAAATTATTATTACAATAAAACATATGGTAAGATTTGCACTTAGACTTTCCTTAGCTTATTTTTGAGAAATTCAAGGTTATTCTAACATTGAATAATTTTAGAGGGTATGTCAATAAAATAGAATCTAAAAGTAATGTGATTATTGGTAGTGATGTTTTATGTTGTAGCTAGGTGGAGAAAGAGTTTTGAAAGTTGTAGCAATTTTTGGCACTTGAAATAGAGTTGTAGAACTCAAATTATAGAGATTACAATGGGTTTGAAATGTTATAACTTATGTTGTTTCTTGTAAATTGAATGAAGATAAGATTAGGTCCTGACTGCCTCAGAATACTATAGAAGAAAAAGTAACTAATATAGCGGTACCATTGTAGAAGTCTAAGGCGCCATATCGGTGGACCTCCATTTTAATGCAGGAAACACATTAGAGGAACTTTAACTACTACAGTAGTATCACGAAGAATTTGGTAGTTTGTAAAAATCAAAAAAATATTTTCGTTTCTCACTTTTTTGAAAAATGCAAGGGAGCTTTGAAGAAGGTGACTTTTAGAAAGTTATTGTAGCACCTCGAATCTAGTACCCAGAATGCTACATGGTGCTCATGACCCCGAAGGACCATAAGCTAGCCCATGACTGATATTTGTACCTGAACACTGCATAATATACTAAAAAACATTGAACGGCCATAAGGTTCAAAACTGATAAAACATAATATCTGAGAGTGCAGCATATCGATACCAAAACAACACTAACGTAAACTGTCTGAACATACTATAATCTGAAAAGCCTCTAAAAATAAACTGTCTGAATAAGGAGTTAATGGGATATGTCCCCAACTAAATCCACCCGATGAAACATACTAAGTACTGAAATAATGAACTAATCAAATAATAATATCCTCGAATAATGAGGACTCTCTGCTAAATCTGGCTGCTGGAATATAGAATGCTACTGATGCTCTGGAGCTCGTGCTTCTGAACCTATAGTATAGAATAAAACACCATAGCGCAAATGCGTTAGTACAATTGAATGTAATGGTATGTATGCGAGGTAGGCTGAATGCAAAAAGTTCAAATAGATGAACAAAGCTAAGTGACTGTATAACATGAACGTGAGAATACATGCATGAATAAGTGACTGTAACTGAATTTGTGATGATACTGACTACCGAGTCTGAATGCTGATAACATGAGTTACTGGTAGCTGATATAACTGATACTGAGCGACTGTGTCTGACAGTTTAAGTTCTGATGAAACTAGCTGAGTTGCATACAGAGCTGAGCGACTGTATCTGATAGTCCTAAGTTCTATTACTGAGACTGAGACTGAAACTGTAACTGTGAGAAGTAGTCATCTAACCTACATTCCCCAAATAAAACAATATAGCTGAGTTGGGGTCTTATCTAGAACCTCAATTGGAAGGGTGTCTACACCGTGCCACTGGTAAGGACAAGCTGTGAGTAAACCTCATCTGGTAGGTACTCTAATGAGAATGGTGGGACCCTCAACTGACAGGTTAAGCTACTTCATCAACCCTCAACTGACAGGTTTGATGTATCAACCTACTCTAGCTACATAGTTCTAGAATGCAAGGATTGCTTCTAAGAATCACGCCCTCTACTGGCAGGTGAGTTCCCATTCTTGGGTTCACTCAGTGCTAAATCCTACTCCAATCTGAATAGACATTGAACAGGATTAACTAACTTGAACTGGACTGGACTGAATTTCTGAGATTTCTAATGTTACTAGAATTATTGAGTTCATCGAGTCTTCCTGAGTCACATGACTTCCTGAGTTCTATGGATCATGGCTTGACTGAGAGTATCGTGAAAACATGGCACTAGCTCTAGGCATATAGATAAATTATCGGGTACAAGTACCCCTAAGACTCAATAGAAGGAAATTGATAAGGCATGACATTCTTGAATACGTGACCAACAATCCATAATACAATAAGTTGGGGATTTCATGAAGTACATGGTTATCATAATCTTGTACATGGTAGGAATGCATATAATTAATGTCAGAATTTCATACTCTAATATCATGAGCATTCCAACAAACATCTACATTGCACCACAATAGAATGGGAGTCATTTGAACATAAGGGTAAAACATACATTTATCATATGGATCACAATAGAGATATAATACACAATTTTTATCCTCTTAGGCAGTTTATCAAACACCATACATGCACAACTTAGGGCATAGGTGTAATCATCAAATTACACATCCTAAACAACTCAATTCAAGGATTTCAACTTGCCTGCTAACGTAGTTTCATGAAAAACAGGTAAGGATTCAAACTTGAGATCGTGCAGCAAGATAAACATGGTTACAAAACAACCCACAACATAAACATCATGATTTATAATTTAAAATAGGGTTCTTGAGCTTTATGGATGAAAGAAATCTATAAATCAATACTATGCATACTTTGGATGGAAGATTCCTGAAAACTAATGGTGAAATTCTTGAAATTGGATCCTCAGTTGAAAACCCTAAGCTTGTTCTTGATGGATTTTGAGAGAGATAAGTGTATTTAGGTTGAATTGGGGCTTAATCCCGTGTTTTAGAATTTTATAGGTTGGGAAATTGACCCTTTTATCCTTGAGGACACGGTCATTTAATGACAAAAAATTGGGTGCCGACGCTATAAGAGACGTGGTGCATTGATGGCTATGACGTGATACTCAACGCGTCACACCATGATCGTGTCGAGCCTCAGAAGTTTTGGTTCTAGAAGCCTGCACAAATGTTGACCAACGCGATTGGTGATATGGTGCATCATAATAGTGTTGGTCTACTATTTAGGGATTTCAAACATGATCTAAACATGTTTCAAAATATTCAAAACATATCTGAGAACATCTATTGAGCTTCCTGATCATAATTAATAAAAATACAAACAATTTAAGGATGTTAAGGTGGCAAAATGGTATTGCCAAATTTTGAAGGCCAATAATAGGCTAAGTTTGGGAACCTAGCTAGAATTTTCTAAGTTTGGGACCCCTTGACAAGTTTAAAGGACTGAATTAAGCTATTGGGTTTTACGGGGTCTTACAATATCTCCCCCTTGAGAACACTCGTCCTCGAATGAGACTGAGTGAGAGGGGAGAAAAAATAAACTGACGTACATACTGAACATGAACAATTGAAACAAGATTCTATGACTGACATGACTGTTAACTGAATACATCATACTGAGCATGCATATATTATGCATGCATAACTGATTCATGAATGCATGACTGAGTGTTCTGATAACTGAGTTTCTCACAATGAGAATGCATATCTGATGTCTGATTATATGATTGAACTGATACATGAATGCAGGACTAAATATGCAATGGTAATCGATACCGAGTTTATAATGAAATTCTGATCATTAACTGGATACCAAGTTATGGCTAAAATCTTAACATGAAACTTAAAGCTTAAGGAGAACTATTACCTTGGACTGCATCTGAGTTAGCAGAGAAGAGGTAAGTATACTTGATATGCATGTCTTCTTATGATTCCCAAGTAGCTCCCTCAACAGACTGATTCTGCCAAAGAACTTTGAATAGAGGGACTTCTTTATTCCTTAGTCTACAAGTCTGATAGTCAAGGATTTTGACTGGAATCTCCTCATAAGAGAGGTTGTTTTGAACATCTATGCTATGAATACGAACTACAATTACTAGGTCACTTATGCACTTCTTGAGCGAAGAGACATTGAAAACTGGATAAACTAAGGCTTGATATGAGGATAACTCAAGATCATAAGATACCTTGCCAAAACAATTGAGAATTTTGAAGGGACCGACATAATGCGGACTGAGCTTTCCCTTCTTGCCTAATCTCTTCACTCCCTTCATGGGAGAGATCTCTAGATAGACATAGTTACTAATCTCGGACTCGAGAACTTTTTTGCGCACATCTGTATAAAACTTTTATCGGCTTTGAGCAGCCTAAAATCTTTCTCGGATCAACTGGACTTTTTCTTAGGCATCGAATACTAAGCTAGGCCTTATGACTGAGGTCTCACTAACTTCAAACCAACCAACATAAGATCTTTACCTTCTACCATAGAGAGCTTCAAATGGAGTCATCCGAATACTGTAATGATAGCTATTGTTGTATGCAAACTCAATCAAAGGCAAGTGGTCATCCCAACTACCCTTGAAATCAATTGCACATGCCCTTAGCATATCTTTTAAAGTCTAAATGGTCCTTTCTGCTTTACCATCTGTCTGAGGATGAAAGGTTGTACTGAGATGAACTTGGGTTCCAATACCCTTTTAGAATGCTTTACAGAAATAAGAGGTGAACTAGGTACCTCTGTCTGGGATAATGGATAATGGAACACCATGCAATATGACCAACTCTCTAATGTAGAATTTGGCATAATCCTCAGCTAAATAAGCGGTATGGACTGGAAGAAAATAAGTTGATTTGGTCATCTTGTCTACAATGACCCAAATTGAATTATGCTAATGACGAGTATGAGACAAACCCATCACAAAGTCCATGTTCACTTCTTCCCACTTCCAAGTAGGAATATTGAACTCCTGCATAGACCCACTAGGCTTTTGATGCTCTATCTTAAATTACTGACATGTAGAGCACTTATCCACAAATTTTGCAACATCTCTCTTCATCCTACTCCACCAATACATCTCTTGCAAGTCACGGTACATCTTTGTGACCCATGGATAAATAGAGTAACACACACCATGTGTTTCTATGAGAATTCACTGCCTTAGTCATCCACACCTGGCATACAAAGACAACCTTGACAATGCAAAACACCATCTCCTCCTTAGGAGAAAACCTTTAATTTCTAATCTTTCACTGATTCTTTCAACTTGATTAGACTGGGATCTCTATCCTATTTTTCTTTCACCTTGGAAACTAGAGATGATTTTGAACTATTCTGAACCCATATACTACCTTTTACGAAATCGACCAAGTGGACAGATAGTCTGGCAAGCTGATAGACTTCCTAACCTAACTTCTTCTTACTATCCTCAACATGAGCAACACTAGCCATAGACAGTCTACTGAGAGTGTCGGCCACTACGTTGGCCTTGCCTAGATGATAAAGGTCACTCATATTATAATCTTTCAAGAGCTCTAACAACCTTCTCTGATAAAAATTGATATCATTCTGAGAGAATACGTACATAAGGCTTTTATGATCCGTGAACACATCTATATGAACACTGTACAAGTAGTGCCTCCAAATCTTTAAGGCAAAAAGTAAACTACTAACTCAAGATCATGAGTAGGATAATTCTTCTCATGGGGTTTAAGATATCTGGAGGTGTAGGCTATAACCTTACCATGATGCGTGAGGGAACAACCCAAGCCTACTCTGGATGCATCACAATACACTATGAACCCATATGAACCATATGGAAGAGCCAAAACTAAAGATGAGGTGAGTCGAGTCTTCAACTCCTAAAAACTCTTCTCATAAGGATTTGAACACTAAAACTTGACTTTCTTCTGAGTCAATATGGATATAGGAGATGCAATAGAAGAAAATCCCTCAATGAACCATCTATAATAGCCAGCCAAACCCAAAAAACTCCTGATATCAGATGGAGAGATATAGCAAGGCCAGTTTCTTACTACTTTGGTGTTTTTAGGATCTACTCTAATGCCATCATAAGAAATGATATGACCAAGGAATGCTACTGACCTTAGCCAAAAATCACTTTACTGAATTTGGCAAACAACTGATGATCTCTGAGAGTCTGAAGTACTATTTTGAGATGTTCTGCAATATCATGCGCACTACAGGAATAGATGAGGATATCATCTATGAAGACTATGAAGAACATATCAAAGTACTGCTTGAACACATGGTTCATCAAGTCCATGAAAGTTGTTAGGGCATTGGTAAGACCAAAGGACATGACTAGGAATTTGAAGTGACCATACCGAGTATGGAAAGCTATTTTTGGAATGTCACATTCTTTGACTCTGAGCGGATGGTAGCCTGATCTGAGGTCTATATTAGAGAAATAGCTGGAACCCTAAAGTTGGTCAAATAATTCATTGATTCTAGAAAGTAGATATTGTTCTTGATCATGACTTTATTGATTTAACGATAATCAATGCACATTCTGAGAGAACTATCTTTCTTTTGCATGAATAAGACTGGTGCATCCCACGGGTACATATTGGTTCTGATGAATCCCTTATCTATGAGATCCTTCAATTGTTCTTTCAATTCCCTGAGTTCCATTGGTGCTATTCTATATGGAGGAATACATATAGGTTGAGTATTTGGAATAATATCAATACCGAAGTCCATTTCCCTTTTGGGAGAAATTCCTGGAAGATCTTCAGGAAAGAAATCTGAATATTCATTCACTACTGGGACTAATTCAAAATTGGGAGTTTCGGAACTAGAGTTCTTAACTCAAAAAAGTCGATAAACACATCCCTTAGATATCATTTTTCGTGCCTGAAGGTAAGAAACAAGTTGACCTCTAAAAACTAAAATGCTACCTCTCCACTCTAGGGCAGGTTCATTCAAAAACTAAAACTGGACATTTTTGTTTCTGCAATCAACTGTGGTATAGCAGGAATGAAGCTAATCCATACCGAGAATGACTTCAAAATCAGTCATCTCTAATACGACAAAGTCTTCTGAAGTGACCTTCTGAGATACCATAATTGGACAGTTTCTATATACCCATCAGGCTATGATGGTTTTACCCACTGGGATGGAGACTGAGAAGGTCTCTGCTAGAATTTTGAGACTGACTTCAAAATCAACTGCTATGTAAGGAGTAACAAAAGACAAGAAAGCTCCTAGATCTAGCAAAGCATAAGCATACAAATGAAAAATCTATAACATTCCAGTAACCATATCAGGAGAATTTTCCTTATCTTGCCAGGACTGGAGAGCTTAAAGTCAATTTGGCATTGCCCACTAGTAGCACTTAAAGTGGCATCCTACTGATTTAGGTGACCGGACTGAGCTGAGAAACGGTTCTGATGGCTCTAGGAACATGTCTGAGGATAATCTCGAACTCTGTGGCCTGGCTTGCCACATCTCAAACAAATATCGCTATCAGGTCTGCAAATAGCCTGATGGTGTTTTCCACAAGTCTGACAAAGGGGATTAGTTCGGGCATTGCTAACACTGCCCTGAGACTTATATCCTGGCGCCCTATCTCTACTACCATCCCTGTACTTAGGAGCTGGAGCACTGGATGAAGAAGGAGCTTGAACTGATGACTTAGGATGAAGATGAGAATGGTTTTCACCCTCTGACTTAGGCTGAGAAAAGTTAAAAATATCTCTCCTTGCTCTCTTATTTTGCTTCTTTCTCATCTTAATCTTATGCTCTTATATCTGTTAAGCATGGGTCATAAGCCTGGCTATGTTCATGTCACTATTTAACATTACAGACCTGCACTCATTGACACACTATCATTCACCCCTGAAACAAACTTACTCATCTTGGCCCTATTATCTGCCACTACATGGGGAGCATATCTGGATAATTGAGTAAACTTAAGAGAATACTCTTTCACCATCATGTTTCCCTATTTGAGGTTGATAAATTCTAACACCTTAGATTCTCTCAGCTCTTGGGGAAAGAATCTATCTAAGAATGCGATGACAAACACCTCACATTCTATGGATCTTGCATCAACTGACCTCTCTGACTTCCACTATTTGAACCAAGCGTGAGCAACATCCTGCAACTGATATACAGCTAGCTTAGCACTCTCACTAAAAGTAACTCCCATGATGTCCATAACATTCCTAACTTTGTCAAGGAATTCCTGACGATCCTCTTCTAACTTAGACCCAAAAAAGGATGGAGGATTCATTTGGGTGAAGTCCCAAATCCTGGCTGTAGCTAAATTAGCCACTGGGTTTGCCAGAATGACAACTTGTCTTTATTCTGAGCAGTAACTGACTGAGCAAGAGTAGTGAATGCAGCTCTGAACTCTGCATAAGAAACATATTAGTCCAAGGGGTTTTCTTGGATGGGCTGAGGGGCTGACTGATTTTTATTTCTTCTTCTTTGAGTCATGTTCTGTAGAAGAAAGGGAGAAATGAATTAGACTGAGATTTAAACTTGAGCTCATTCTCATTGGCATGATATGAATACTGAAATATGGGAAACTATTCCTAAAACATCTTATAGCCTCCTGTACAGAAATGTGGTACACAACACACCCATGCACAAGACTCTACTAGATGCAGCTTTCAGATATCCTAGGACACTATTGAACCTTAGGCTCTGATACCAAGTTTGTAACACCCCAAATTTGGTACCCAGTATACTATATGATGTTCATGACCCCGAAGGACCACAAGCTAACCCATAACTAATATCTGTACCTAAACACTGCATCATATACTAAATAAATACGTAAATAAAGGCTGAACGTCCATAAGGTTCAAAACTGATAAAAAAATAACATCTGAGAGTGTAGTATATCGATACCAAACCAATACTGAAGTAAACTATCTAAACATACTATAGTCTGAAAAGCCTCTAAAATTGAATTATCTGAATAAGGAGTTGATGAGACATCTCCCCAACTAACTCTAGCTGCTAAAATAAACTAAGTACCGAAAGAATGAACTAATCAAATAATAACATCCTCGAATGATGAGGACTCACTGCTAAATCTGGCTGCTGGAACATAAATGATATTGATGCTCTAGAGCTCATACTTCTGAACCTATGGTATAGAATAAAACACCATATCGCAAATGTGTTAGTACGATTAAATGTACTGGTATGTATGTGAGGTAGGCTGAATACAAAGTTTTAAAATGCATGAACAATGCTAACAGGCTGTATAACATAAACGTGACAATACATGCATGAATAAGTGACTATAATGAATTCGTGATAATACTGACTACTAAGTCTGAATGATGATAACATGAGTTATTGGTAACTGATATAACTAATACTGAGTGACTGTGTCTGACAGTCTAAGTTCTGATAGAACTAGATGAGTTCCATACTAAGCTGAGTGACTGTATCTGACAGTCCTGAGTTCTGTAGAACTATCTGAGTTCTATTACTGAGACTGAGACTAAGACTGAAACTGTAACTATAACTGTAACTGTGGAAAGTATTCATCTAACCGATATGCCCTAAATAAAGTAATATAGCTGAGTTAGGGTATAATATGTAACCCCAGTTGGAATAGTGTCAATACCACGCCACTAGTAAGGATAAGCTGTGAGTGACCCTCAACTGACAGGTACTCTAATGAGAATGGTGAGACCCTTAACTGATAGGTTAAGCCAGCTCATCAACCCTTAACTAATAGGTTTTATATTTCAACCTACGTTGGCTACATAGTTCTGGAAACAAGGATTTCTTCTAAGAATCACACCCTCTACTGCTAGGTGAGTTGCCATCCTTGGGTTCACTTGGTGCTAAATCCTACTCCCATCTGAATAGACACTGAACAGGATTAACTGAACTAGACTGGACTAAGTTAACTGAGTTTCGTTGACTGACAGAATACTACTGAGATTACTGAATTTCTAAGATTTTTAAGGTTACTGGAATTATTGAGTTTACTGAGTCTTCCTAAGTCACATGACTGCCTGATTTATATGGATCATGGCTTGACTGAGAGAATCGTGAAAATATGACAATGGCTCTAGGCACACAAAGAAATTGCCGGGTACTAGTACCCCCAGGACTCGATAGAAAGAAACTGACTAGGCATGACATTCTTGATTATGTGACCAACAATTCATAATACAATAAGTTGGGGATTTCATGATGTACGTGGTTATCATAATCTTGTACATGGTAGGAATATGTAAAATCATTGTCATAATTTCATACTCTAAAATCATGAGCATTCCAACAAATATCTAAATTGCACAACAATAGCATGGGAGTCATTTGAACATAAGGGTAAAATATACATTTATCATATGGGTCACAATTGAGCTATAATACACAGTTTCTATCCTCTTAGGCATTTTATCAAATAACATACATGCACAACTTAGGGCATAGATGTAATCATCAAATTACATATCATAAACAACTCATTTCATGGATTTCAAGTTGTATGCTAATGTAGTTTCATGAAAAACATGTAATGATTCCAACTTGGGAATCTACAACAAGATAAACATGGTTACAAAAAAACCCACAACATAAACATCATGATTTATAATTTGAAATAGGGTTCTTGAGCTTTATGGATGAAAGGAATCCATAAATCAACACTATGCATAAATTGGATGGAAGATTCCTGAAAACTAATGGTGAAATTCTTAAAATTGGATCCTAATACCCTAAGCTTGTTCTTGATGGATTTTGAGAGAGATAAGTGTATTTAGTTTAAATTGGGGCTTAATCTTGTGTTTTAGACTTATATAAGGGTGGAAAATTGACCCTTTTTCCCTTGAGGATTCGGTCATTTAATGACTAAAAATTGGGTGCTGACGCTACAAGTAACACGGTACATTAATGGCTGCGACGCGATACTCGATGCATCGTGCGATGATTGCATCAAGCCTTATAAGTTTTGACTCTGGTAGCCTACACAAATGTTGACCAACATGATTGGCGATGCGGCACGCCATGATCGCATTGGTCCACTATTTTGGGACTCCAAACATAATCTAAACGTGTTCTGAAAAATCCAAAACTTATTCAGGAACACCTATTTACCTTCCTGATCATGAATTGATAAAAATACAAAGCATTAAAGGACGTTAAGGTGGTGAAATGAGATTTCCAACTTTCAAAAGCCAATAATAGGCTAGGTTTGGGAACCTAGCTAGAATTTTCTAAGTCTGGGACCCCTTGACAAGCTTAAAGGACCAAATTAATCTTTAGTATTTTACGGGGCCTTACAATTTTTTAGTGTTTTCATCTTTGGAGGTGAGATTTTACAATTTGGACTTGAAATTAATTATATTAACCTTAGAAAATCATTTGAAATGAATTAATGTTAAAAAATTACAGTTATCACTAGTTCATAGAAATTAATGAAAAATGGTGAAAATATGTATAAATTTAGTAAAAGATGATACTAGGGTGTTACAAAACATTAATAGGTGTGAAATTTCAGTCGTTCATACTAATTCAAATAGAATCCATGTGGTTTAGGAGATAAAAAACCCTAAGACGATAAAATAGGGTGAGTTTACGAATAAAATCAGTGGTTTTTAATCCCTAATAGTTAAAATTGGGTAAATTATTCAAATGGGTATATAATCTAGTCATTATATATCAAGAACATGTTGAACAACAGTGAAAGGGAAAAAGTGTGGCTTAAAGATGACTTGATCTAGGATTTGAGGTAGGCAATAATTTTGTTGTAACACTTAGACTTTCTTGGCTTATGTTTGTTTGTAAACTAAACAACTATAATTTCCTTGTGGAATAACTTATGATTTATGAACTTCATTACATTTCGTATGCATGGTGATGATCTTGGGCAATGAAAGATCGGGTACCACACCAATACGGATATGATTTATTGTGATAAAGTATTGGGTACAACACTACTACGATATCATGTTATTGATGATGAGGAGAAGAGTAAGAGATGATTTGCACATATGCATATGTTCTTTCATTCATACAAATTGAGTGTATTTATAATGATTTCATATGATAATTGGTTGTTGATGAAGGTGTTGAGTACAAAAGATTGTAAAAGTAAACTTGTAAATTATCTTTATATGATGTATTTAGTTGTTGATGTCTTAGATTTTGAGTTCTTTTATGATCTCTTTAATGTAAGTTTGGCTTGATTACTTGTGCATTATTTATTTAATCGGCCTATGATGCTTACCAGTACTTGTTGAAGTACTGATGCTACCTGTAACTTTATTTTATTGAGTATAGAATATATTCTAGAAGATAACACGTGACTTCGGCTCTTGATAGTGATTCATACTTAATTTAGAGGGTGAGCATCATGATTGAGCAACCCTCAGATCTTCCTATTGATGTTGACATCCTTTGTTTCAGGCAAAGACTATTCCTTATTACCTATGTTTGGATATCGTTAGTTATTTCAATTTTTTTTTATTCTAAGATGTTGTAGTATAATAACTTCAGGTCCCGGGGATGTATTAAGTAGTGGTTTTCACCCTCTATTGATATTGAATAATTATGTTGGTTTGATGGGTGATTTAAATTATTAAAAAACTTCTTTTTTGAATTTATTTAAAATAGGGATTTAATATAAAGGTGTATATAAGAGTAACATTTATGTTAGTAAGGGTGAGATTAGAACTATTCTCCAACCATAGGTTAAGGTAGGTGTCAATCATGGCAGGTTAGGTCGTAACAAATATGGAAAGCACTATGTTTGTAGATATAGTTGTGCATGAACATGTTTAGTAAAGTAAAAGAATGGTATGTAGAGGCCTGTACTTTTCTGTGGGGGGCAATAGAACCTTAGGAAGAAATTCATTGTATTCTTTATTTTGTGTTATGACTTGATTCCAATTGGTATCTTGTGATCCAAATTGGTATCTAGTTAGTCTCATTTGTAGAAGATGAATACTAATTATACCAGATAAATAATAGAAACAAACATACCTACAAAAAAAGCAACAATAATATTTGCATTGCCCATTAGGTCCACAGCTTTAGGCAAGTGTCGAGCTAGGGTCAGAGCTAGATGGGGAGGACCATGGTCAGCACTTGTTAAGGGTGGAACCCAGGCTGCCAGAAGATTGGTAACATATAGATCACCATCCTCTCCCCCAAAATAAGATGCCCTAGTCCATTCTTAAATTGAATAGAAGGTAGTTGAGAAAGAGGAAAGGATAATCTAGAGAATGTGGAGCCAACACTAAATTGTGCAACTCTAGTACCTTTCTCTGCAGAGGTGATTCAACAAGTGTTTGGATTCTTGGGTAGCTTGTTTGGCACATACTACACTCAAGTTGTTTCAACTGTTCTAACTATAGGCTAGCAATATGGTGTTGTTATAGCATTAAGGATGGATGCAGGCTCTGAAATAGGGATGTATCTCCAATAAGTAATTGGACCAATGATGATTGATGATGAACAAAGGCTATTTTGAAAGTGTATCAAAACAGAACCCACAGTATTTCAAGGTACAATGTCATAGGATGAATTTGACTGCTTGATAAATTATCATGAATGTCAACATAAGATGGGTGTTGTTGAGTGATCTAAGGTGGATTTATTGTAATACCCCACACTTTTCCTAACTTAAATTCGTTCCTACAATGTTAATAAACAGCTTCAAAAGTGAAAAGTATTTATTTCGTGTGGAATTTTCAGATTTACACCTCCCATTGTGTGAGAAATTGACTAAGCTTTTCATTGATACCAAATTTACCTAATTTCGACACTTGGTGAAGAAGTTATGTTGTTTTTAAGTTGACACTGTGCCACCTGGGCACTCGGCGCATCACGGATAAGGGTAAAATGAATATTGTCAAATTCCAGTGGTCCTCTGCAATAGCCTCTCACGGAAAAGCCTAAATTCCTAATTGTTCCTTTTCAGTATACCGGCGCGATATTGGCACATCACGGAGAGGACCAATTTTCCAATTGTCGATTTCCAATAGCCTGACGTGATATTGGCATGTCGTGCCAATGGAAAAAATGGCATTTCAAAGTGGCACCACAATGGTGGCGCATCGCGGAGAATGTCTTGTTTCCACTCGTCCATTTTCCTGTAAGCCACCGCAATAGTGGCGCATCCCCGTGGCCACCCAAATTCAAAAAAAGGTTACCTTGTTAGTTCCATCCAGAAGTTCAAAGAGGTCATTTTGGTCAATTCCCAAGGCCCCAATTCATCCAAAACAAGGAATTAAACCCATTCTAAGCATTTTATGCCCAATTTCATCCATTTTCTCCCAAAGCAAAACCCTAAATCTCCAAAGCTTCTTCTCCAAGAAATCAAAATCCTCCATAGATTCTCCAATAAAGCTCTAAATTGAGGATTCCCAAGACAAGATAATCAATAACTCATCCCCAAGAACTCAAATAGGAATCCATAATTCAAGAATCTCCATCTAATTACCAATCAAGGTATATGGGGTTTATGAACAAGGATCTTCTTCCATCCTTATGCCAAAAATCAAATTTTAATTATAAATTCATATAATTTTGAAGATTATGAGTTTTTGAGAGATTTTGAAGATGAATTACATGTCTATTTTCATATTTTCATGCCTATTCCAGAATTTCAAGATTTTGAGATGAATTATCATTGTTTTCATTAACAATCATGATTATTATGATATTTTGACACGATACTAATGCATGGGTTACAGTTTAGCTATGGAATCCACTTTACAAATTATTACAGTTTACAAAACTCGGAATAACTTTATTTATAGATTTAATTAGATAAGTGCATAATTAGTTTCAGATAAACCTTTATGCTAGTTTTAAAGTAGATTTCCAACAGAATGAGTGTAGCAAATAAAATGGAGTAGTATTTAGCACCAAGCGGGAAGTGTGGGATTACCGTGCCCTATCTTCCAGAGAACTACATAACCAATGTAGGTACAAATTATAAGATTATTCCCACTTCTATATGAGTGATCGTTACAAATGTGATCACTTAGCTCAGGTTATACTCCTTGGCAAGAGTACGACACCTCTCCCGAATGTGAGGTTTCTTCCTTAGGAGGACGATATGTTGGACTCCATGTAGCTCGCATAGTTTATATCGGTTAGAAGAACCACCTTCATAAATAAGCTTTTGAAAAAGTATTTCCCTTGCAAAACAGTTTTTAAAAGAATTCCTTGCTAGTTAAAGTAAAAGATTTACAGAAAAGATTTTAGAAAACTGTGTAAAGGCTCACGAATTTATTCAGACTATGCTTTACAGAAAGACTTTAGCTATAATTTTTGGCTTTCATATCTCAGATTTATGAGTGATTCCTTTCTACACATAGACAGTGTGATTTAAAGAGAGAATACAAGTACAAATTTTAGAACTAAATGTTATGCCTCACAAGATTTATGAAGTATGTTTTACTCCTTATTGCTATGTATTTTAATATTTCACATATTCTAGCTTATGTGAGTCATTTACATTTACCATGTATTGTTTTATAAATGATGATTATGAGATGATGTTTTATTTATGTATTCACCCCGATATACTCAGTACATCCTCAAAGTACTGATCCACAGATACATCTATCTGTTACATTGTCTCACAATGTAGGTTTGAGTGCTCAGTATCAACTGTGTGAGTAGTTCGAGCATCTCTGTCTACATCTGAAAGTTGGGAGTTCTCATAGTTCAGGGACCTATTACTCAAATTTTGCAGTTTATCAGTTTATGAGATTTTAGCATTTTTTTAGATAGTTTTAGTTAGCTGGGGGTCTGTCCCAGTTACTCTCAAGTATTAATAGTAGAGGCTTGTCAGACTTCCATCTTTTATTCAGATTATTCAGTATTGATGTTTCAGATATTATTCTCAGATAATATAGATAGTTTCTGCATTCTAGTATGACTTTTGTTTCTATACTTCTATAATTATGAAATTTAGGCTCAGTAGTATGTATACAGGGTTATTTTAAGGCTACTTATAGTCTTGAGCACCATGTGATGTCTCAGGTCAAGGTTTCAGGGCATTACAAACTTTGTATCAAAGTCTAAGGTTTTTAAGAATCCTAGGGAGTCAAACAAGTCACACTATTTAGAGTCTTGGTCATGGTGCGAAGCACACCACATTTATGAATAAGAGGCTACGTGTAACTCCCTGTATTCAAGTACGTGTATTGGCATATTCAAGTACGTGTATTGGTCTTATTTATATGGAATTAATTTTTTTTATTTTATTTATACCAGAATTTTCCCGTCGATGGTTCCATGCGAAGGTTATTGAATAAGCTTTCCAATGATATAAAGATTTCCAAAAATGTATAAGTTTTGGATATAATCGAGCACGTTTGAAACTATAAAATGGTGGCTGGGATATTTGGGAATAGTAAATGTGCAGGAAAATTTCCTGCACACAAACTACTAAGGCCAGCCAATTTTTGGGGTCAACTTCGAACGATCATAACTCCCTTAATATAATGAACTGGGAGAGCTGCGACCTATGAAAAGAAAGATCTTTGAGTATTCTTTCCAGTGAAATTAGTTTCATCCAAATCCAACATCTAAGTAAGGAGTTATACTCGTTTTACTTCATCCTCTCAAAACAGATTTTTAGGGTAACTTCGAACGACCATAACTCCTTGTATAGGACGAACTGGGTGGCCTACTTTATATGAAATGGAATCCCTTTGAATTATATTTCCAACTATACCAATTTCACCCAAATCCAATATTTGAGCAAAGATTTATGGTCGATCTACTTTAGCTTATCAAAACAGTTCACCAAAGGACAGATTTGGCATTATTTAAATTTTAAAGGCATTTTGGTCATTTTCTATTATATTATGGACGGGAATATGTGTATATATACATGTATATGAGTTCAAAAACTCATTTTCATCATCAATCATTGAGAAAGAACAAACCCTAGCCAAATTTGACCTTTAAATTACTTTTGATTCAACCGTAGAAATTCCAAAGTAATCCGATAACTGCGTTTGTCATCTCGAGAGCTTCGAACGGCACCTATTATTTGTGCAAACAGGATTAGATAATCAAGAGGTGAATTCTAAGGTATGAATATTATTTTTCTTGTTCTTTTCCATATGTATATATGTGATAGAGGATTATATGTATTGGTTGTTATTGAAAGGTGATGGAAATGGGGTTATGGACTATTTTACATGGTTTGGTTGTATTGAATTGTGGAAGGTGGATATGGTAATTGGGTTATGGAAGGTGAATATGGTAATTGAGTTATGGAAGATGGATATGGTGATATACTATTGAATTGATGATTATTTATGTCTATGGCTCAATTTGGTTTAATGGATTGGTTGGAAGGATAAATGAATCCAAACTTGATATTGGAGGATGTTGTATGAATATGCATGGCATGTGAATGTAATTGGAGTATAAGAGGGTTAAAGTGACACCCTTTATGATGTAATTAAGGCTTACTACTCAACCACTAGTTTGGTGAATTCAAATAATTGAATTGTGACGTTTGGTTGCTAATACTAAATTGCTATATATGTTCATTGTAGATAAGTAATCTGAAAAGATGGGGAGTCCATTTACGACTATTAAAGATTGTCAGTAAGGTATGTAAAGCATACTCTATACCATATCTTTGACATGAAAGTGAACAACTGTTCTATTAAGAAAGTTTCCAAAGTTATTTAATAACATGTGATCCATACTGGTTTAGTATGATGTCCTATGTTACCAATGAACTTGTTTCTACCCTACAAGATATCAAGACATTCCAATACTTACTTGTCTTCAAAATCTTACATGTTTATTGCACTAATGAATGTTAGAAGGTATCTAGTTACTCAAACAAGATCCATGTGCTATTAATGACTCCAAAATGTTTCATTGATATACCGCTAAGTTCCTACTTCATTGTTATGGCATTGATGACTCCAAAACACTTTATTAATATGCCAATGAGTTCTTACTTTATTGTTATTGCATTGATGGTCTATTTATATGTCTCTTATTGATGTATCATTGTTTCAAAGTACCAAAGATGCAGTGGCGACCAAAATAACAATCCCAAAGATTAATTGAACTAAGTCATGGAAGTTCTTTCTTATCGGGTGGTATCCCAGGGGCATAAGCCTATCATGGGTCGATCCCTATTTATGTGTTTATGGGTGGTATCCCAGGGGCATAAGCCTATCATGGGTCAATCCCAATTGATATATACTGGAGGCAGCCTAATGGTCACAGTACAGTACAGTAATGATTACAAAGATGATAAGAGCGAAGGTAAAGTGATTGAATAAATACAATGTACAGGTTGTCACAAGTTCTAGTAAGTGTGGTCCACTCCTATTACGATTTATTCACTTGTTTCTAATTTTTATTGAGCTCCTATATGATATGTGATTATCTACAGCTTTAAATATTCAGTACATATTTCGTACTGACGTCCCCCAGGGGGACCTGCATTTCATGCTGCAGGCACAGGTACCTCAGCTCATACACCGCACAAGTAGGAGACAGGATATCCAGCTGCTTTTGGTGAGCTCCAGTTTGCTTTGGGGCTTTCCGTGTCATATCCAGTCACTTTTGGTATTGTATAGAAGTTAGTTATATGGCGGGGTGTGTCTCGACCTTAGTTAAACTTTGTGTATTGTCTAGAGGCTTTGTAGACCTGATGTACAGTCAAGGTGGTGTTTTGTTAATAGACGTGATGGCTCCAATGACCAAGTATTGTATATACATATATATGTGTGCTCGAGCTTATACAGGTGATTATTTCCTTTTATATGCGACATGATGCTGTCCGAATTTCAAGTTGTCATAGAGGTACGTATGGGAAGTATAAGGTTATGAGCTGGTTCTCCTGGGCCTCTTCGGTTACGGGTGCTAGTCCGCCCTAATAGGATTTGAGGCGTGACACTACGGAACGTCCTTATAAAACCATATCTTTCTTTCATGATCTATCTTACTTATAGTAGCTTTATCTTCTTTTAACTTATGCTCTTACATGACAGTTGAATATGCCTCCTCATCAAGCTAATGCCCATAGAAATGGTAACCAGCCACCCCAGCCCGCAGATCCTTTGAATAAGAATGTATCCTATGCTGAGTTTAGGAATAACTTTCAAGCGTTGGCCCAAGCTGTGACTGCTAATATTCAGGGAAACCATCAGAATCAGGTTGCAGTCCCACTTTAGTAGAATAGGGATTTAGCAGCAACTAGAATCAGAGGCTTTATGAGGAAGAACTTGCCAGAGTTCTTTGGGTCGAAAGTCGGTGGGGACCCACAACTTTATCTAGATGAGGTGAAGAAGATCACCCAATTTATGCATATTTTTTAGGAGAAGAGTGTAGAGTTAGCATCTTATAAGGTGAAGGATGTAGCGTATGATTGGGTAGTTGTGTGGAGGAATGGTTGAGGTAAGAATGCATTTCCTATGAGTTGGCAAGTATTTTAGGATGCTTTTATAGATAGGTTCTTCCCATGAGAGATAAGAGAAGCTAAGATAGAGGAGTTTGTAAATTTGAGGTAGGTCTCGATGACAGTGAAGGAGTACTTTCTTAAGTTCACTCAGTTGTTTAAGTATGCCCCTGATACGATAGATGATCCCAGGGCTAGTATGAGTTAGTTTCTTACTGGAGTGTCTAGCTTAGTAGTTAAGAAGAGTAGGACTCCCATGCTTACCAGAGACATGGATCTTGCTAGATTGATAATGCATTCTCAGCAGATTGAGGTAGATAAGTTGAAGGGGAGAGATAAAAATAATAAGAGATCTAGGACAAGACAACTTTAGTATGGTCAAAATAGGTCTAAAGGAGGAAATCATTCATAGGTTAAGAATCATTTATCTATGCCAGCACCATCTTCAGCTAGTGCTCCCACTCCTAGAGCTAAGCAAGAATAGTGGGGTAAGTCTTCTAGGTCTAGATCTCAGAATAGTTTAAGTGGAAGACCTTATTATCCTCCTTGTGCTTAGTATGGCAGGAATCATCCCGATGAATGCTTGGCTAGATCGAAGGGTTGTTTTGGTTGTAGCAAGTTGGGTCATGAAATTCAAGATTGTCCACATACGAAGCAGGGAATAGAAATGACCTTCCCTAGATTCAGACTACTAGTGCGCCAGCTCCTATAGGTCACCCAGTCCCTCCTTAGGGCATATTATCCAGTATCAGCGGTGGTCAGTGCTAGAATCGATTTTATACTTTACCATCTTGTTAGGAGGAGGAGAATTCGCCAAATATTGTTACTAGTATGCTTCATATCTTTTACCTTGATGTTAATGTATTGTTAGACCCTGGGTCGAGTTTCTCTTACGTGACCCTATTAGTTGCAGTAAATTTTGAGATAAATTCCAAAAAGATCCTTGAGCCTTTCTTAGTGTCTACCCCAGTGGGTGAGTCAGTTGTTGCTAAACAGATCTATGGAAAGTATGTTGTCGTTGTCCTTCATAAAGTCATGTTAGTAAATCTAATAGAGTTAGATATGGTTAACTTTAATCTTATTCTTGGTCTGTATTGTCTCCATTCTTGTTATGCCTTTATAGATTGTCGCACTCGAGTGGTGAAGTTTAGTTTCTAGATGACCCAATTTTTGAGTGGTTAAGTAATTCAGTGTCTCCCAAAAGTCATTTCATATCTTATCTTAAAGATTGAAATTTGATCTCTAAAGGGTGTCTGTATCATCTTGTTTGAGTTAAAGACACTAAATCTAAGACTCCAACAGTTCAGTCAGTTAGTGTAGTTAATGAGTTTCCATAAGTCTTTACTGAAGATTTTCCAAGGGTACCTCCCGATAGAGAAATAGAATTTGGTATTGACCTTCTTCTTGATACTCAGCCTATTTCTATACCTCCCATGAAGTATTGTTCCCGCCAATCTTAAAGATTTGAAAGAGAAACTCAAAGATCTTTTAGATAAAGGTTTTATAATGCCTAGTGTTTCTTCATGAGGTGCTCTCATCTTATTCATATGAAAGAAAGATGGTTCTTTGCATAGTGCATTGACTATCATCAGTTGAACAAAGTTACAGTCAAAAAACAAATACCCTCTTCTTAGAATTGATGACTTATTTGATCAACTCTGAGGTGTCAGTTATTTCTCAAAGATAGAACTTAGATTCGGCTACCATCAGCTTAAAGTAAGGGAATATAATATACCAAAGACAACTTTCAGAACCCATTATGGTCATTTTGAGTTTCTAGTCATGTCCTTCGGACTAAAAAATTCCCCAACAACCTTCATGGACTTGATGAACAAAGTGTTCAAATAGTTTCTAGACATGTTTGTCATAGTCTTTATCAGTGATATTTTTGTCTACTATCGTAGTGAGGATGATCATGTGGACTATCTTAGAATTGTGTTACAGAAACTTAGAGATCACCAGTTGTTCGACAAGTTCAACATGTGTGAATTTTGGCTAAAGTCAATAGCTTTCCTTGGTCACATCCTTTCCAGTGAAGGTATTAGAGTTGATCCCCGAAAGACAGAAATCATAACAAATTGTCCTAGACCTATTTCCCCATCAGACATTTGGAGTTTCTTGGGTCTAGCCAGTTATTACAGATCTTTTATTGAGGGTTTCTCATCTATTGCATCTCCTATGTCTAGATTGACCCAAAAGAAAGTTAAATTTCAGTTGTCAGATTCCTGCAATAAGAGTTTTCAGGAGTTGATGACTCGACTTTCTTTAGCCCCAATTTTATCATTGCCTGATGGTATAGATGGTTTTTTGGTTTATTGTGATGCCTCCAGAGTTGGTTTGGGTTGTGTTTTGATGTAGAGAGGTAAGGTCATAGCCTATGCCTCTAGACAACTTAAGCCCCATGAAAAGAATTACCCAACCCATGATTTTGAGTTAGTTGTTGTTGTGTTTGCTTTGAAAATCTAGAGACATTATTTGTACGGAGTGTATGTTATGTGTTCACGAATCACAAAAGCTTGCAGTATATATTTACTTAGAGGGAGCTTAATCTTCAGCAGAGGAGATGGTTAGAATTGTTGAAAGATTATGATATGACTGTGTTGTATCATCCAGGCAAGGCCAATATAGTGCCAGAGGCCCTTAGTAGATTGTCTATGGGCAGTGTTTCTTATGTGGAGATAGAAAAGAAGGAGTTAGTTTGGGAAGTTCATTAGTTAGCTAGATTGGGTATGAGTCTGGTTGATTAAGTTAAAGGGAATGTTTGGGTTTAGAGTAGTTCCGAATCTTCCCTAGTTTTGAAAGTGAAAGAGAAGCAAGATAAGGATTCTAGTTTGGTCAAACTAAAAAAGTCAGTTAAAGATCGAAAGGTAGAGGTTTTTTCCCAAAGGGGAGATGGTGTATTGAGATACCATAGTAGGTTAGGTATGCCATATGTTGATGATTTATGGTAGCGGATTATGGAGGAAGCACATGGTGCACGTTATTCTATCTATCCAGGAGCCACCAAAATGTACTGTGACTTACGAGAAATCTATTGGTGGAGTGGTATGAAAAGAGATATAGCAGCATTCATAGCTAAGTGTGAAACTTTTCAATAGGTTAATGAAGAACACCAAACACCTGGTGGTGCATTGCAAGAGTTTGGCATCCCCACTTGGAAGTAGGAAGAGGTGAATATGGATTTTGTGAATGGTTTACCCCATTCGCATCGTCTACATGACTCGATTTAGGTTATTGTAGACAGATTAACTAAGTCAGTATATTTCTTACCAGTTCGCACATATTACATAGCTAAATATTATGCTAAGTTGTATATCCGAGATATGGTTAGATTGCGTGGAGTTCCTTTATCTATCATCTCCGATAGGGGTACTCAATTTACCTCTTAGTTTTGGAGAGCCTTTCAGAAGGGTCTTGGTACCCAAGTTTATCTTAGTTCAGCTTTTCATCCACATACAGATGGTTAGGCAGAGAAGACTATTCAGACTTTAGAGGATATGTTGAGGGCATGTGTTCTTGATTTTAAAGGTAGTTGGGATAAGCATTTGACATTGATTGAGATCGCTTATAATAATAGTTATCATATTAGTATTCAGATGGCTCTATTTGAAGCACTTTGTGGATAAAGATGTAGATCACCAATTGGTTGGTTAGAAGTGGGTGAGGCCGCCTTGATTAGGCCATACATGGCGTATGAGGCCATGGAGAAAGTTTAGTTGATCAGAGAGAGATTAAAAGTAGTCCAGATTCCTCAAAAATCCTATGCCGATGTGAGTTGAAGAGACCTTGAGTTTGAGGTTGATGATCTTGTGTATTTAAGAGTTTCACCTATGAAAGGGTGAATAGGTTTGGAAGAAAATGGAAACTTAGTCCTCTTTATATAGGTCCCTTCCATATTTTGAGTCGTGTTGGGAAGGTGTCATATGATCTTGAGCAACCAACAGATTTATCCTCAGTTCTTCCAGTGTTTCATGTGTACTTGTTGAAAAAGTCCATGGATGATTCAGTTGTTATAGTTCCTCTAGAAAGTACTGATAATCAGAATAGGCTTTCTTACAAAGAAGTACCAATGGAGATTCCTGATTGTCAAATTCGTAGGCTAAGGAACAAAGAATTTCCTTTGGTAAAAGTTTTGTGGCGAAATCAGTCCATTGAGGGTGTAACTTGGGAAGCAGAAGCAGACATACATATCAAGTATCCTCATCTCTTCTCCACGAACTCAGATTCAGCTGAAGGTGATAATTTTCCTTCAATCAGTTCTTTTCCAGTTTCAGATTCAGCTATATAGTTATCTTCATAAGAATTTATGCACTTGCAGATCAGTTCAGTAGCTAATTTTGATTGAGATTCAGTTATTCAGTTTATTTTAGTTGTGCATGATAGATTATAGCCTCAAATTCCTCAGTATTTTCTTCTTATTTAGCCACATTTGAGAACGAATATTCCCAAGGAGGAGATGTTGTGTAACACCCTGCACTTTTCCTAGCTTAAATTCATTTCTAGAATGTAAAGAAATGGCTTCCAAATTGAAGAATAATTATGTCGCGTGTAATTTTTCAGTTTTGGACCTCCCATTGTGTGGGAAATTGAATATGCTTTTCATTGATACCAAATTTACCAAATTTCGACACACACAGAGAAGGGTAAAATGATGATTGTCAAATTCCAGTGGCCCTCCGCGATAGCTCCGCATCACGGAGAAGCCCGAATTCCCAATTGTCCCATTTCAGAAGATCGATGCGATATTGGCGCATCACAGAGAGGGATAATTTCCCAATTTTTGATTTCCAGTAGCTTAACTCAATATTGGCGCATCGTGCCACTGGCCAAAATAGCATTTCAAAGGGGTATTGAGATGGTGGCGCATCGCAGAGAATATCCTATTCCCACTCATCCATTTTCTAGTAAGCCACCGTGATGGTGGCACGCACGGTGGCCACCCAAATCAAAAAAAGGTTATGTTTTTAGTTCCGTCCAGATATTTAAAGACGGCATTTGGTCAATTCCCAGGGCCCCAATTCATCCAAAACAAGGAATTAAACCCATTCTAAGCACTTTATGCCCAATTTCATCCATTCTCTACCAAAGAAAAAACCTAAAAGTTCAAAGATTTTTCTCTAAGAAATCAAAATCCTCCATAGATTCTCCAAGAAATTGCTAATTTGAGGATACCAAGGAAAAATAATCAAGAACTCATCCCCAAGAACTCAAATAGAAATCCATAATTCAAGAATCTTCATCCAATCATCAATCAAGGTATGCGGGGTTTATGAACAAGGATCTTTTTCTATCTTTGTGACCAAAACCAAGTTTGAATTACAAATTCATATGATTTTGAATGTTTATACATGAATTTTAATAAGGCTTCATACCCATTATTGCTATTTGTAAAATTATGAGTTTTTGAGAGATTTTAAAGATGAATTGCATGTCTATTTTCATATTTTCATGCCTATTATAGAAATTTTAAGATTTTGACATGAATTATCATTGTTTTCATTATCAAGCATGATTATTATGATGTTCTGACATGAGATTAATGCATGGGTTACTACCCCAAGGATTGAATATTATTATTTAAAGAAATATGATGCTTTAAGTATCTTATGATCAGATTATTTATAGATTTATAGTAAAGCTTTGATCTTTTGATCCTCAGTTTAGCTATGGAATCCACTTTACAGATTATTATAGTTTACAAAACTCAAAATAGCTTTATTTACAGATTTAATCAGAGAAGTGCAAAATTGGTTTAGATAAACCCTTATACTAGTTTTAAAGTGGATTTCTAACAGAATGAGCATAGCAAATAAAAGGGAATAGTATTTAGGACCGAGCAGGAAGTGTGGGATTAGCATGCCCTATCTTCCACAGAACTACGTAGCCAATGTAGGAACAAATTATTAGATTATTTCCACTTCTATGTGGATGATAGTTACAAATATGATCACTTAGCTTAGGTTATACTCCTTGTCAAGAGTATGACTCCTCTCCCCAACGTAAGGTTTGTTCTTTAGAAGGATGAGACGTTTGGCTAAATGTAGCTCGCATGGTTTATATCAGTTAGAAGAACATCCCTTACAGATAAGATTTTGAAAAAGTATTTCCCTTGCAGAACAGTTTTTAAAAAAATTCCTTGCTAGTTAAAGTAAAAGATTTATAGAAAAGCTTTTAAGAAACTATGCGTAAAGGCTCACAAGTTTTATGAAGTGTGTTTTACTACTTACTGCTACATATTTTAGTATTTCAGATATTCCAGCTTATGTGAGTCATTTACATTACCATGCATTGTTTTATAAATGATGATTATAAGATAAAGTTTTGCGTATGCATTCCATATACTCAGTACATCCTCAAAGTACTGATCCACATATACGTCTATGTGCTATATTGTCTCATAATGTAGGTTCGGGTGCTCAATATCAGCTGTATGAGTAGTTCGAGCATCTCTATCTACATCCGACAGTTTGTGAGTCCTCAGAGTTCGGGGACCTATTACCCAGATTTTATAGTTTATCAGTTTATGAGATTTTAGCATTTGTTTCTAACAGTTTGAGTTAGCTGGGGGTTTGTCCCAGTGACTCTCTATTATTAGTAGTAGAGGCTTGTCAGACTGCCAATTTTGATTCAAATTATTCAGTGTTGATGTTTCAGATATTATTCTCAGATAATATAGACAGTTTTCACATTCTAGTATGACTTTTATATCTATACTTCCATCATTATAAGATTTAGGCTGAGTAGTATGTAGATAGTGTTAGCTTAAGGCTATTCATAGTCTTAAGCACCGTGTGATATCTCAGAACCAGGTTTTGGGGCGGTACATTTATGCACCTTAGTGTTGTTATCTACACTTACTTAGTTTAATTTTGAGGACATATTTAGTGGATTTTTGTGTAAATGAGAATCTAAGATTTTAGGTATGAGTTTGTAGTGTTTAAGTTGTTTTCATAGTGATTTTTGAGTCAAAACACCTAGTTAAATTTCAAACACCAAAACTAGTACTCTTAGCTTGAGCTATGTTCTTTACTAGTTCATCATGTTGGATTCAATGTAGTTTTGAGCTCTAATTCATGGTGTGTATTGTTATAGGAATCTTGAGTTTATCAAGATGATATATTAATTATATTCAAGCTGGAAAACAAGAGGAAAAGCCACCATAAAGCTTGGACTTAAGGGACAAACGCATGGCGTATACATTGTATAAAGCTAGAACTTATGCATAAATTAGCATGCCAGGTTGCCTAGGTGGCACCACAAGGCCATGGAACACCCTTGGTTGAAACTCAAATGGCAATTTCCAGTATCTATGCATGATATTGGTATGCCACATCCCCTATCCTCTACGATAATGGCGTGGCACAAAGGCTATGTTTAATCTAGAAATTTGGCCCTAGTATAAATAGGACAGTTTATCATTGTTGTACACATCTCAGATGACCTTAGGTCATGAACATATGTTGTAGAAGGCTGAAATAGGGTTTTTATTCCTTTATTTAGTTATTTATGGATTTTAACATGGATTATTTCACTACGGTTCTTATTTCATTTTTGAGTGGCTAAACACCCTTTTTTAGGGTTAAGTCCAAGAACATGATTACTCTTGTTTTGTATTGACAAGGTTTTCATTATTTATAATTTATGGTTGTTTATTTATCCTTTTGTTAACTATTTTAAGGATTATCAACACTAGGAATACATGCATAACTCTATTGTGAACCCAAAAGTATAAATGATTGGGTAGAACGTGGGATAGATAGAATATAATTGTAATCTCAATTGAATGATGTTATGATTTGACTTTAGGATAGGAATATACCTAAATTCCCTATTTGGTTCAATTACGTGACAAAATATGAATGAATTTAACTTAGTTCTCACATCCCCGCTCAACGATGTAGTTGTGGGGCTAAGTTAGGTAATTGACTATTAGTTTAGAAGGCTGTAGTCATAATATCTACCCCATGAACCAACAACAAAGATAATTAACCTAACAAAAAAATATACATAGATTAGTATAATTGTTCGCAAAGCCTTAACCATGGGTTTCTCTCTATTTCTATCCAAGAACTTTACTTAACCGCGTTGTTTTAGCTTACACTTAAGTATAACTTTCAAACATATTGTGTTTAGATTTGTACTTGCTTAATCTTAATGGGTGAACTCAAATTGGATAGTTCTTAAAACTAGTCCTTGTGGGATCGATACTTTGCTTTCTTTAAGGACACTATATTACTTGGGTGGACAACGAACACTTGTGTATGAACTTGGTAGAAATATTGAGAAGTATATTATGGAGTTAGTTTCCTTTCAACTACAAAACAAAGACAAGTAACAATGAATGAGATTAATAAAGTGCATGGTTCCCTTACCTCCACTTACTTAGGCTCAATTTTAGAATTTATTTCTTAGGAAATATGTCTGCACCTATCATGATCATAAGAAGGGTGACTTTCTGCAATTAAAGTAGGGTAACATGTTTGTGGCAGTCTATGAGGCTAAGTTTCATGCATTATCTTGATACGTACTACAACTGATCATCTTAGATGTGGAGTTAATTGGATACTTTTTACAGGGATTGAACTATGGAATTCATTTGTCTACATTATCAGTGGATATTTTTGGAAAGTCCTTTTGGAAGGTACATAATTGAACTTGCTAAGATGGATGAGGCACTTGAAAATATAAAAAAGTAAAGGCAAAAGAGAAGAAGGCCTAGACCTTAAGCAAATTCAGCGGTACTTTCTCAAAGGGATGTGGTTCTTCTACTTTCTCCTATGTGTTTGTGAAATTTGCAATGGGTTGGGACTTATATTTTAAATAACTTGATACTCCTATGCATGTATCAATGCTAGTTTGGGTATATGTATGTGTTGATCAGGTATACCGTGCATTTCCTATGATATTAATGAAGTTTAGGACCCAGTCACACCTAGTCATTCTAGATATAAGGAGTTTTATGTTATATTGAGAATGAGTTGGTTATCTCTTTATCATGTCATCCTTGATTGTTATGCAAATCCATAATTGTAGCAATGCCCTAGATGGATAAGTTAGAGTTGGAGGGTACTTTTAAGCCTGATACTGTGAGGTTGTGTTAGCAATTCATTCCCAAAAGTTGGTATAAAAGGGGTGTAGGGCATTTTGGCCAATTTTAGTGAACATAAATCTGTATTTTATAGTATAGCATCAGTATCAATGGTATGTGAGTTCTTGAAAATGATTTTAGTTGATCTCTTAGGTATGCCTGCCAATTAAGAAAATTGACTTTTATAAAGATATAGATTAGGGACATGGCCTATCTCTATCCCTACTTATCAAATGGCTGCAACAAATTTGAGATAGTTAAAGTCTCGGTTATAAGAGTCATTAGAGAGGGGTCTTATTTTCCTGAGTATTTCTCCCTGGAGTGTGTTGGTTTTCCTTATGAAAACTATCCATAATAAATATCCATTATCTAGGATAGATGACCTATTTAACTAGTTGCAAGAGGTCTCTATATGATTCAAAATTGACTTAAGGTCGAGTTACTATCAACTAATGATTAGGGGAGGAGGATATCCCAAAGAATGGATTCCAAACTCATTCTGGGAACTATAGATTCTTAATGATATCCTTTCGTATGACCAAAGTCCCAGTTGCTTTCATGGGCCTGATGAATGGAGTTGTTAATTCAATTTTAGATTCATTTGTTTTAGTTTTCATTAATAACATATTGTCTTACTCTAAAAGTAAAAAAGAGTATGAAGCCATTTATGTATGGTGTTGGGGTTGCTCAAAGAGAAGCAACTATATACTAAATATTCTAAGTATGAATTCTAGCTTTCTCTAATGTCCTTCTTAGGAAACATGGTTTCTATAGAATGAGGTATTTAGACTTGTAGAAGGTTGAAGTTGTTAAGAATTAGGCTTGATCAATAACTATGACAAAAATTTAGAGTTTATGGGGTTGTCTAGTTAGTGCCTTTGATTTATTAAAGGATTTGATAATATTGCTTCACATATGGGCTGCTTTACTTAGAAGAAAGTTCCATTTTTGTGGGATGAAAAGAGTGAGGGGAGCTTTATAAAGCTCAAAACTTTGTTTAACTTAACTCCATTTCTCACATTACCTATTAAGGGTAAGGATTTCAATTTATATTTTTATACCTCACCGTTAGGTTTAAGTTCTATTTTGATGCAAGGTCAATACATGATTGCTTACAATTTGAAGACAATTGAAGGATTATAAGAAAAAAACCCTAGACATGACATAGAATTGGTAGTTGTAGTGTTTCTCTTACAATTTTGGAGGCATTATCTCTATGGGATGAAGTATAATTATTCACGGCCACTACAACCTACAACATTTGTTCACCTAGAGGGATTTGAATCTAAGTCAAGGAAGATGGATGGAGATGATTAAAGTCTTTGACATATCAAATATATGTCACCTAGGTAAAGCCAATGTATTGGTAGATGCACTAAGCTAGAAACCAGAGAACATAGGAAGTTTAGAATAACTAGAGTTGTCCAGTCTCCCATTGTCGAGAGAAGTATAGTCTTTGTCTAATGGTTTTCTGAGATTGCGATTTGTCAAGGAAGGGTCTTAGCATATACGAAGATCGGATCCATTTTCTATGATAAGATTAAAAGCAGATAACTGAAGGAAAAAAAGTTAAATAGCCTTAGAGAAAAGGTGTTATAGGAAGAAGCAAGAGAGTCCATCCTTGATAATAAGGGAGCATTGATAATCCAGGGAGCTTCTGCCTACCCTGAGTATGCAATTTGGTTTCGGCTATTCTAGCAAATGTTCATTGTCCTAAGTACTCTATACATTCGGGTGCCAACAAAAAGTATAGGGACTTGAGATAACATTATTGGTATTGAAGAATAATATGAGAGATTGAAGATTTTTCAACCAAGTGTTAGAGTTGCCAATAGGTTAAGTATGACACCAGAATCCTGGTGGTACATTTCAAATAATTCCTATTCCAAAATGGAAATAGGAAAGGATAATAATGGATTTTGTAGTTGGGCTTCCAAAAACATTAAGGAAGTGAGATGCTATATGGGTTGTTATAGATAGGTTGACTAATTTGGCTCATTTTATCCCAATACGAGTAGACTATAATGCAGCTAAGTTGGACAAGATTTATGTGAAGTAGATTGTAAGGTTACACAGTGTACCAATTTTAATTATGTCAGATAAAAGTACTTAGTTCAGCTTTATTTATTGGAGAAATCCAGTTAGCAGTGGGCTCAAGGTTGGACCTAAGTACAACTTTCCATCCATAAAAATAGTCATAGGTACCATAGTGGTGGACCTCTATTTTAAGGTATGAACCATTGTAGTGGAACTTTAACCATTGTAGCAGTAACAGATATAATTTGGCAGTTTTTAAGAACCAAAAAATATTTTCACCCTATTTTTTTTAAAAACGCAAAGAAGCTTTGTGAAAGACAATTTTCATAGAGTTTTAATGTTTTTCATCTTTGGAGATAATTTATTACATGACAAACAAATTACTTCTATCAACCATATAAAATCATTAGAAATAAATTTATGATAGAAAATTGGGGATAACCCTAATTCATAAAAATTGATGAAATATGGAGGAAATATGTTTAAATTTAGAAAAAGAATGATCCTACTATGTTAAAAAAACCACTAATGCGAGCAAAAATTCAGTTAATAATGTTAATTCAAGTAGAATCTTGGTCTAAGATGATGAAATAGGGTAAGTTTATGAAACACCCTGGGTTTGGGACCCTAGAAAATTTCTCAGAGTTCTGGTCACTGACAGGATATGACTGGGGGAACAACTTATAAACTGGGATACAAGTGGTATTGGCCAGTTGTATGTTGACCAGTGTTGGTTGGCTAGTTGGATTGGTTTCTGGAATGGATACAACTTGGGTGGTACGAGTCGTATTGAGGGATACAGGTTGGTTGGTTACTTCACTTAATCTAAGACGTAGTAGGCTAAGCTGGATCTAAGTACGAGTGTCTCACCATGAGCTATAATCAATGGTATGAGTCGTACCATGGACTCACATGGTGAGCAGTGTTTAATCTTCTTGGGAATTCTATTCTACCAGGGGTACAAATCATAGAAAAGGGTTGTACAGGTAGATATGACATGGTTGGTGTGAGTTGTACCTTGGATAATGTTGGGTCCAAAAAAGAAGGCTTTGGGTACGAGTAGTGGGTACCACTCGTATCAGAGGGTACGATTGGTATAGATAGTCGTACCCCACCGATGGGATTTTTGGGAGTTTAAGTGAGAGCAATCTGGATATTTCCCCACTTAACCTAATAAGGCCCCACAACTTGTATTCCTTTTGGTGGGGATATTTACCCTATTAATCTATTCATATACACTTAGAAACTTCTCTATTTACCATATTATTCTATTCATTAACACTTAGAAACTTCTCTTAAACACTCTATAATTCTCTCAAGAGCTTTTGGGCAACGAAAGCAACGGTTTCATCTTAAGGGCTAATTTAGGGCTTTTGTTGGTGATTTCTCTCAATCATCTTCTTGGTTTAATTCTTGTTCTCCTCCCTTATTGTTGGTTCCAACTAAAGGCATGATTTTATACAATATTTTCATGGTTTAATTATTATATGGTTTTGTGTTTTCAAATATATATTAGGGATTTTGGTTATAAATGCTAGGTTATGGTTTTCCTATGATTTAATTATGCTTTTATATACTTTAATGGTGGTTTTGGGTTATTGGTTCATGGGAATGGTTGTTTGGTAATGGATTTTGGTTTTTGTAATACTATGCCCCCAATGTGTTTGATAAAATGCCTATTAAAATGTTTTCACTACATGGTTGGATTTTAATGAAACTATTACATGGTTTAAACTTGGTAATGGAACCCTAAATGGATAAATGGTTTGTAATGGATCAAATGGAATGGTTTAGTGGTTATGGTTACGGTTAATAAAACTCCTTGTGTGGTACAAAGGAATGCCCCAAGTAAACATGGTAATAAACAACATATGGGGTACATGGGACTCCTTCAAGAGAATATAATGGGATACTTGTGGGTTACACAGGACTTTCCCAAGTTAACTTGGTAAATGGGTACATAGGAATTGCTTTACCTAAAAAGTTTTGGCTAAGCATAATACTTGCAAGTTTTAGTAGGTATGACGATACCACTATTAATAGCATTGGTTAAATAATAAACTGAATAATGGATTGGTTGGTTAGAAATAGTTTTAATAAGGCAATAATGGTGGGGTGCGATAGCTAACCATAAAGGTGGGAGTTCACTAAATGAACACTGGAAACTTATGTTTGCCGATATGAGCGGTAGGAAATGGTGACCCTTTTATGATACTACGAGGTACACAAGAATCCTCTAAGTACATTATGCATATGTATCAAGGAGGGTAAGGTACTTAGGATTCCCTTACTCTAATGGTATCTTCGGTTCGTGTGGCTACACGTATCAAGGCCCATTCAGGAGGTTACTTGTATGCATATGAGTAGTTTACTTGGTTTTACTACTTTGCATTATTTTATCCTTATCTCGAGTTCATACTAGCGTTCATTTACTTATGCATTCACCACCACATGCTTAGTACATTCCAAAAGTACTGATCCACATATATTTCTATGTGTTACATTGTTTAATAATGTAGGTACCAGTTTAGTTATAGTCCATATGTCACGACCAGAGAGTTACAAATTCTAGCCAATAGATGATGAGTCCTCCTACTTTGGGGACTCCAGTTAGATGTTATTTATGTACTTTACTTTCATACTCATATGTATTAATTAGTAGTAGTTGGAGTCGCATCCCAACTATGTATAGTCGTATAGTATAGGCTTTATAGATATCAGTCAGAGTCAGTCATGTAATTTCAGTTTCGCTTTTCAATTTTATAAAAATGTAAAATCATATCAGTATTGTTTTTTTCACAGATTTCATCATGATTTTATTTCTGCACAGTAAACTCAGTTATTTTATACATATTTAAATCAATTACCTAATAGTATGCCAGTACAAGGGTTGGCTTGGGATCACTTATGGTCCTAAGCACCGTGTGATGACTAGGGGGTAGTCTTAGATTGTTAGAAACATGATATTAGAGATTAGATTTCAAGTGTTCTAGGGTGTCTGTGAAGTCATGTCAAGTAGAGTCTTGAGGAATGGTACAGAGACATTTGTACTTTTCTTCGAGGGCTACAGGGATTTTAGAAATGTCTCTTTTCTTTCATATCCAGATCGTGTAGTAAAGTTGTTCTCTCAAAAACTCCTGTAGGTTCGTGTATTACCCTAAAATTCTCAATCTATGACTTTCCGAGATAACATGAGTACTAGATTCCAATTTATCCCAAGATGACGCTCTCAGATTTACTATCAGTAACTTCAGAAGTCATACAAGGGGTATAAGAAGACATCGCTAGTGTGTTACAAGTTTCTTAAGTTGAAAGCTTATGTCCTCATCATATGAGTTTTGTAGTGAAGATAGAATATGTTATGTATGTTAATAATTCGTCATTAAATTTTTTTTTATCTAGATAGTGCTCATGAGAGGAGATTGTGTGAGCCCAAAATGTTAAATAGAGTTTTCATTTGAGGGATGTTATGACCTTGAGTGTTATGATTTATAAGTAGTATCCGCTTCTTGTAATCGCAAGTATAGGTTTAGAAGTGCAGCGATAAGAAAGTTGAAATGACGATTGATAGAAAGTATAGAGGTAAACTTATGCATGCTAGATTGTGTTATGGTGATATATCTTGGTGTTAGTTTAGTGAAAGGTGGACAAGAAGTTATTAGTTAATGTGAATTATTGTTTTCTTATAGTAGAAAAAGAGTTATTTATGGTAGTTATAGTGTTAGAAAGGTATAGGATGTTAATGAAGTATTTTGTGGTTGAGTATTGATTATTTAGGCTTCTCTTGAGGTTGCAAAAAGGGAGTTTAGATTAAACTTATAGACCTATGAAAGTAATTTAAATATATAGATAGATAAGAACTAGAGATGTGCGGAAGGGGGATGTGCTAATGGATTATAATAAGATAGACCATAAGGTCATGATAAATTATTATTATTATGAGGCTCTAGTGGACTAGTGTTTCTTGATGTCTTGTTTATAGCTTCTAAGTGAGAATAATATGTGAGATTAGGTTGTAAATCATGTTTAGCGCTAGACATTAAGTTTAAACAGTGGATGATCATCAAGGTGGAAATAATGATTTCTTGGCTAGTATGGCTAGCTGTATAGAAGTGATCTATTAGGCTCAAATAGTGTGCACAAGAGTTTAAGTTTGGGTTTTCATAATTGAGTATGGTGTTGTAAGTATAATGTAGTGGGATGCCCAAGGTGATACGTGGCTTTATTAATTTTGAAGGTTATTAAGTGTTGTGTGTTGTTAATAGTACCCTTTAGTGGTTAAGTAGAAAAAGGCTAGCTATATAGTGCATGGTGTTCCTAATAGCTAAGTTCAGGAGTTATGATTGATAATGTTGAGCCTTTTTATATGATCTTCATTCTCATGGATCAGGGAAAATATGAGTTTAGAGATGTGATATTTAGTAGGCTATGACGGAAGTAGTATGGTTCAATAAAGGTTTCAGGATATCCATGTTAAGTGTTAGAATCTAAGATTAAAACTTTGAGGATTGAGCAAATAGTAATAAGAGTTGAATCTCTAGATGCTGTGAACTCAGGATATGGTGATACTCATAAAGATTCTAAGTTGTAAGTATTTAAGTTATTATATGATGACTATTGGGCTATAAAAAGATAGAGTTGTATCTCAGAAGGAAGTATTAGAAGTGGGTTTTACACTTTCAGGTGTAGTCTTTTAGAGTAAGTTTATTATTTACGTGTATTGTTGTATCTCAGACTCTAGAGTACAGTGATTGTAGTCCAGTTTATAGTTTAGTAAAGGTTTCCACAGACTTAGAATGATGGCTTAAAGCTAAGAAGGATGATGCCCAACCCATTATTATTTCAGTATTTGTACTCCTATTATCACGATATCTACTCATTCCTTATGTATCAGTTGTATGATCATAGTTCATGTTCATGCACATAATAGAGAATCATGCACTCCCATAGTTCCTAGTGTTAGGGATTCCAGTTTATTTAATAGTCGGAATCACATTCCATAAGTTATGAACTCCAAATTCAGGTCATGCAGCTCACGACTCATGTACTCATGTTTTACAGTATGTTAAGTTTTAATACTCATGCAACACTCTTAACGATCAGCGAAATTCATATTTATATCATGTACGTCCTTAGATTAGATCTCTATAATGAATCCATACCTTTTACACTCTATTCCTCAGGCCTCAGTAAAGTGTCAAGTTATGCTTAGTATCCCTTCATGTTTCAGGTCCTGATATTCCAACCTTTTAGTGACCTCCCCTTAGGTCAAGATAGTGATGATGAACAATTGTGTAGATGGGAGATAGTAAATGTGTTATGTTGGAAAAGATTGTTGTATGCTTGTTTTATGTAAGTCTCTAAGTTGAAGGAATATTGAGGTGAAGTTTGAAGGAATGTGTATGACATGGTTAGTTGAGAATATCTTTTATGAATTTCTTCCTAAGAATAGTACATGGAAGTTGTTATTGATAGAGGTATTAGACAATATGAGAAAGATGCTTTTACAGGTGTTTGTTTGGAAGTGCATATGTGGTTATGAAGACAGGTTTGAATGTCATGTTAGTGTATAAGTGGATGAATGTATTGTGCATCAGTAAATTCCTAGTAAGAGGTTGAATTACGTTGTTAAAGTGATAAGAAGAATTATCCTAGAGGTGAGCAGTTATGACAATACTTGAGGTAATGAGTTCATAGTTTAGACTAGTATTATGGTGTTATGTGTAGTACCTTGTGAATTCGAGTTAGGCTTCACCATGATGAGATAATTTAGTTTAGTTTAGACTTTGTTAGACGGATTTATCAATGCCCATGTGAAAATTATAAGTTGAATCAAGTGAATATGGTATTTAAGGGGAATAGTATAGTTTAGGGAGTATTTAAGAAGTGTTTCTAAGCTTGAAAGTAAGAAGTTGCATTGCTTAAGGCCTAGTAATTCTATCCTAGCTCATGATTTATAGGTCTATGTTCTATGCTATAAAGTTGTAGCAATGTTACAATTCCTTATTCAAATGTCTTGTTAAGATCATTCCCTGAGTTCTTTGCTCCCTAACATCATTCGAACTTCCGAGAAGAGTTTTGAAGAAACACCCTATTTGGGTTTGAGAATTCAGTATGATCTAGTCCATATAGTCTGTAATCCAGTTTAGCAATCAAATAGATAAGCTCCTATAGATTTCCAACTTTCCATCTAGTTGTACTAACCAAAGTTTAGCAAGTACGGCCATTCCATAAGGTAAAACTTTTACATTTGTGCAAATTACAAATTCATCTCAGTCCAGGCATCAGACATCAGTTTCAGATTCAGATATTTAGTCATGATTCAGTTCATAAGTATTCAATGAATGATCTTTGTTTTCCAAGTATTCTAGCTAAGACAATGTTATACCCATTGTATGATCTTAGGCTCATTATCTCATGATTCGTGCCTACATAATTTATCACTTCACAATTCTATATATATGAATGTATCAAGAACACTTCAAGAAAATTCTAAACTCTCATCATGAATCAACTCTTTATTGTAATTAAAGGCAAATAAGCTCAGAAATCAATTTCATGATAAAGGATTCTAGTGTTCCATAATTAGTCAAGCAGTTTTGTTTTAGTTGTGCATGCCTACACATATCCTTAGTTCTTCAGTAGCCTCAGTATAACTAGTCTCATTCGAGGACAAATGTTCCCAAGAGGGAGAATTGTAATACCCCACCCTTTGCTTAGTCCCGTTTAGCTCCTAGTGTCAAGGGCCAAATTTAAAAGTAAATAACTCTTGATGCATATAGAATATTCAATCTATAGGCCCACCAAATAATATATAATTGAATTAGCTTTTCAACGATACCAATTTTGGCTAAATCTGAAACCTGATTGAGAAGTTATGACACTTTTAGTGAGAAACAGTAGGCCAACGCGATAGCACCGCGTCGCGGTGGACGGAAAATTCGCAATTGTCCTCATTCCAGTGAAGCACCATGATTACGCCGTATCATGGTGAACACCAAATCCCATTCTCCTCTTTCTAGTAGCTCACTGTGATGGGACAGTGTCGCACCAGAAAGTACGGTGGAGCATAGCACCGCATTGCGGTGGAGTGAAAAATGGCACTCGTCCTTTTCCAGTGACGCAATGCAATTATGCCACATCGCGCCAGAGCCTAATGTGGCACTCGTCCCTTTTTCGGTAATCCATCACAATGGTACCGCATTGCTACACTATGAAAAATTGGGATTCCCATTTGAACTTATTTTTCCAAAGGGTAATTTAGTCTTTTCCCAAGCCCCAATTCATGAATACAAACGATTTAACCTATTCTTTCACCAAAATTTCTCTCAAATAAACCCTAGAACTTCAAATTTCAAACCTCAAGAAATCCAAATTCCACCATTCTTTCTCTAAGATAACCCAAAATTCAAGATTCCCAATTTAAGATCTTCAAGAAACAATCTTCAAGAGAACAAATAGGAACTCAAAGTTCAAGCTTCTTCATCAATTTCATCAATTAAGGTATATGGGGTTTTCAACAAGGATAATTCTTTCATCCTTGTGTCCAAAATTAGTTTTTGAAGTTAATTTCACATGAATTTACATGAGTTTCAAATTAGGATTCACACCCAAATATTGTTATTTGAAGATTATGATCTTACAAGTAATTTAGATGTTGAATTGCATGTCTACTTTCATATTTTATGCATAAGATATTAATTTCCAGATTTATAATTGAATTATCAATACTTTCATTATCAAGCATGAACTTTATGATGATTTGACATGAATTTGATGCATGATTTACTAAGCCCTGACTTAATATTGATGTTTCAAGAATAACAATGCTTTAAGAACCGTATGATTAGTTATTTTTAGATTTTGAACAAGATTTTATCTTTTGATCCTTAGCTTAGATATGGAATCCACTTTAAAGTTTTAACAATAGTTTGCTATAAACAGATACACAAGTAGTTTTCATTATAAACCCATATATTAGTTTTAAAAGTGGATTTCCTACAGAATAAGCATACAGATTAAAAAGAGTAGTATATTGCACCGAGTTGGGTACTGTAATGACCCGAGACTACACCCTAGTTGTCACATGGTGCTTATGATCCTGAGAGACCACAGGCTAACCTATGAGCTGGTACCTAGTGTGAGCACTAAATAATATAATCATGAATGTAGAAGAATAACTGAAATGCCATAAGGTTTTAATAATGAAATAACTACTGAATTATGAATCTGATAAAAATACTAAAATCTGAATAGTCTGAATAGCTAACTGTAGTGTCTGAAAAACCTCTAAACCAAATACTGTTAGTTGATGGGACAGACCCCAAATCACTTTGCTAACTACTGAGATAAAGACATAAAGTAATACAATTCGGCCCAGGATGATGAAAACTCACCACTGCTACTGAACTGCTGATGATCTGAGGGACTAAGTGAGATCCTTGAACTGAGTGTCAGCACCTATGATATAACACATCATAGCACAAAAGAAAAGGTATGCGATTAGTACTTTGAATGTACTGATATGCTAAATAAGGTAGGCTGATATGCATGGTTTCATGAATAGAACAAATAATTAACTAGATATACATGTACAATATGGAGTACTGAGTATAGAGCATGGAGTCTGTAGATACTGATAATGCATTGGAATTTATAAATACTGAGGATGCATGACTAAGCAAATAACATAACTGAGTAAAATCTTTAAACTGAAATACTAAAATAAATGAAATCTATATGCTTTGGTCAAACAACACTAAAACTGAATAACTAGCTGGAACTATAACAGAGACTATATCTAAGACTGGGAGGTATCGTTTAACCGACATTCCCCAATTTAAGCTAATCGGGGTCCAACCTATAACCCCAGTTGGAAGGGTGTTAGTATCGGGCCACGAGTACTAACAATGATTGTGTGGATCCACTAACTGATATAATGTCCAAAGGATTAAGTGTGTCAAACCTGAGCTGACGGGTGACCCCTGTGAGATATTGAAGCCGAATCTGATGGGTGACTACTCATAGCCTACGTTGTCTGCATAGTTTTGGAGTATAGGGACAGCTACTAATGACTTTGACTATCTGACGGGGAAGCCGCCATCCCTACACTCGCTCGGTGCTAAATCCTACTCCCAACTATAAGACACAGAGATACTAGACTATTCTGAGTTTAACTGACTGATATGTGACTATTCTGAAAATGCTCATAGTATAATCTAAAGTTATTCTGTAATGTACTGAGACTAGACTTAAATAAATAGCTACGGATTTTGTGTATTCAATATCCCCAGTACTCAAAACAACAATACTGAAAAGACACTAAAGCTTGAAGGCAAAAACATGAAGGCTCTTATTAAATAATCCACTCTTGTAGGCATTTTATCAAACACTTGTATTTCATAGTTTAGTCAATTCATGGTAATTGTATAAAACTTTAAATAATAGCATGACTTCTACATTTACAACACTAAATCATGATCTAATTCGAAGAATGACAATATTAAAACATAGGGGATTTGATAACAACGATAATTCTATTAAAATATGGTATAAAATCAATATTCATGGAAGTTCATGGAGATTCATAGTTTTAAATCACAATTTAATATCATCAATCTTGAAAAGATAATAGATTTATAATTAAAACGGATACTTGGACTCCATGGATGAACATCTAACATACCTGAGATGATGAATTTGGAAGGATTGATGGAGAGTTCTTGAGATCTGACCTTGATACTTGAGAGATAGGGTTTTTTGTTCTAAAAAGAAGGTATTTTTAATTTGAGAGAAAGTGAATAATGATGAGTATTTAGGTCAATTAGGGGTTAAATTTTGTGTTTAGGATAAGTTTAGGGCCTAGGAAAAAGACCCAAATACCCTTAAATGAATTTAAAAACACAAACTGGAAACTTAAATCCCAATTTTTGGCCTTGGCGCGATGCGCCACTATCACAAAAAGCCACTATAAAAGGGTGGGACCTGGACAAACGCCGTGATGCGCCACCATTGCGGTAAGCCTATGGATGCCAATTTGGTCATCTTCGTGACTCACCATGATTACAGAGGCCACTAAAAATTGACAAACAAGAAATTGGTCTGCTTTGCAATGTGCCATGATTGCAGATTCATAATGGAAATAGACAATTGTCATTTGGGCTACCTATGCAATGCGCTAAGGGTTAAAATAACGGTGTTTAACGACTAGAATTTAAAATTTCCATAACTTTTTATCCAGTTATCGGATTAAGGTGAATTTTATATCGTTGGAAAGCTAATTGAATTTCCTACTCAATGAAAGGATCTAAACTAGAAAAAATAATGAGTGTTTCAAAATTTTATACATAAATACTTATATATTGGGACTTAGATTATGCTAGGGAAATACGAGGTATTACAATATCTCCCCCTTGGGATCATTCATCCCCAAATAAAATTGGTTAAGCTGAGGGAACTGATGGACTGAGATTACACACTGAATATGCATGTCTGATGCGTGGAATGCATGACCAAACTATTTCATGAAAGCACAACTGACATGAACATGATGTGTGGTTGAAACAGAGCATGACAGAGAAAAGAAAATTGGTACCTTATACTGACTCTGGATTCGCAGAGAAGAGATGAGGGTAGTTGGTCCGCATATCTGCCTCTGCTTCCCAAGTGACTCCCTCAACAGAATGATTCTCCAAAGAACTTTAACTAGTGGAACTTCTTTGTTCCTTAGTCTACGAATTTGATAATCAAGAATTTCGGCTAGTACTTCCTCAAAGGAAAGACTATTTTGAATATCTACACTTTCTAAGGAAACAACTACAGCTGGATCACCAATACACTTTTTCAACAATGAGACATGGAACACTGGGTGTACTGAGGCTAAATTTGAAGGCAACTCAAGCTCGTAAGCTACCTTTATGACACGATTGAGAATTCTAAAGGGACCGACATATCGGGGACTAAGTTTCCCTTTATTGCCGAATATCTTCACTCCCTTCATGGGAGAGATTTTCAAGTATACGAAGTCACCGACCTCAAACTCGAGATCCTTTCTTCTTACATCTGCATACAATTTCTGTCGGCTCTGGGCAGGCCTAAGCCTTTCTCTGATCAACTAAAACTTTTCTAATGCATCAAACACTAAGACACGCCCTACTACTGCACCTCACCTACTTCAAACCAACCAATTAGAGATCTACATCTCCTACTATAGAGAGCCTCAAATGGAGCCACACAGATATTGGAATGATAGTTGTTATTGCATATGAATTCAATCAAAGGCAAATGGTCATCCCAACTACCCTTGAAATAAACAATGCATGCTCTCAGCATATCCTCAAGAATCTGAATGGTCCTTTCTACTTGACCGTCTTTCTGAGGGTGGAAGGGTTTACTAAGGAGGACTTGGGTATCAAGACCCTTTTGGAATGCTTTCCAGAAGTAAAAGACAAACTGAGTACCTCAATTTGAAATGATAGATAAGGGAACACCGTACAACCTAACCAACTCTCTGAGATAGAGATTGGCATAGTCCTCGGCTGAATAAGAGGTATGGACTGGCAAGAAATAAGTTGATTTGGTCATTCTATCTACGATAACCCAAATAGAGTCATGCTGATACAAAGTCCATGTTCACTTCATCTCATTTACATATAGGAATATTGAACTCCTGCATGGACTCACTAGGTTTCTGGTTCTCAACCTTAAGTTGCTGACATGTAGAGTACTTAGCTACAAACTCTACAATATCTCCCTTTATCCTACTCCACCAATGGATCTCCCACAAGTCACGGTACATCTTAGTGGCCCCTTGATGAATAGAGTAACATGCCCCATGCACTTCGGAAAGAATTTATTGCCTCAAATCATCTACACCAGGCACACACAATCTACCTTGACAACGTAAAACACCATCTCCCTCTTTGGAGAAAACCTCCACTTTCTGATCTCTGACTGATTCCTTCAACTTAACTAGATTGGGATCTCTATCCTACTTTTCCTTCACCTTAGATACTAGAGATGAATCAGAGCTACTCTGCACCCATGCACTACCTTCTGCTGAATCGAGTAAGCAGACACCTAGTCGAGCAAGCTGATGAACTTCCTGAGCTAACTTCTTCTTACCATCCTCAACATGAGCTACACTACCCATAGACATTCTACTGAGAGAATCAGCCACTATATTGTCCTTGCTCGGATGATACAGAACATCATGTCATAATCTTTCAATAAATCTAACCATCTTCTCTGACGCAAATTCAAATCTTTCTGAGAGAAAGAGTTTTGTGATCTGTTAACACATCGACATATACCCCATACAAGTAATGCCTCTAAATCTTTAAGGAAAACACTACAGCTTTTAGCTCAAGATCATGAGTGAGATAATTCTTCTCATGGGGTTTAAGCTGTCTGGAGGTGTAGGCTATGACCTTACCTCTCTACATGAGGAAACAACCCAAACCTACTCTGGATATATCACAGTACACAACCAAATCATCTGAACTATCTGGTAGAGTCAAGACTAGGGCTGAGGTGAGTCGAGTCTTCAACTTCTGAAAACTCTTCTCGCATGAATCTGACCACTGAAACTTAACTTTCTTATGATTCAATATGGACATGGGGGATGCTATATAATAAAACCCTTCAACAAATCAAAGGTAATATCCAGCCAAACCCAATAAACTCCTTATATCTAATGGAGAGATAGGTCTAGGCCAGTTTCTCACCGCTTCAGTCTTTTAAGGATCAACTCTAATGCCATCACTGGAAATAATATGACCAAGAAATGTTGCTTATCTTATCCAGAATTCAAACTTACAGGATTTAGCGAACAACTGATTAGCTCTAAGTGTTTGAAGCACTATGTTGAGATGTCTACATGATCACTTTCGCTACGAGAATAGACAAAAATGTTATGAATGAAGACTATGATGAACATGTCCAAGTACTACTTGAACATTTGGTTCATCAAGTCCATAAAAGTTGCTGGGGCATTTGTAAGACCAAAGGACATGACTAGAAATTGGAAGTGACCATATTGAGTTCGCAAATTATTTTTAGAATATCATATTCTCTAACTTTAAGTTGATGATATCCTGATCTAAGGTCTATCTTGGAAAAGTAGCTAGCATCCTGAAGTTGGTCAAACAAGTCGTCGATTCTAAGAAGTAGATATTTATTCTTGACTGTGACCTTATTCAACTGATGGTAGTCAATACTTATTCTGAGAGAATCATCTTTCTTATGCATGAATAAAATAGGTACGCCCCGCGGGGAGATGCTAGGTCGAATGAAGCCCTTATCTAAGAGATCATTTAACTGTTCTTTCAGTTCTTTGAGTTTAGCTGGATCCATTCTGTATGGCAAAATAGATATAGGCTGAGTATCTGAGAGAAGGTTTCTTCTGAAGTCGATTTCCATTTCAGGAGGAACTTCGGGAAAATCTTCAAGAAATACATATATGAATTCATTTACTACTGGGACTGACTCAAGAGAAAGAGTTTCTGAGCTAGAGTTCTTAACTCGTACAAGATGATAGACATACCCCTTGGATATCATCTTTTTGGTTCTGAGGTAAGAAATCAACTGACCCTTAAGATCTTTAGTACTACCTCTTTATTCGAGGACTGGTTCATTTGGAAACTGAAAATGACCTATTTTATTTCTACAATCAACTGAGGCGTAGCATGAGTGGAGCCAATCCATGTCAAAAATAATGTTAAAATCCATTATCTCTAACTCCACGAGATTAATTAAAGTAACATTTTGAGATATTGTGACCGGATAATTCCTATATACCTGTCTTGCTATAATGAAAATACCCACTGGGGTAGACACTGAAAAGGGCTTGCTAGATTTTCGGGACTGACTCTAAAATTGATAGCTATATATGGAGTTATAAAAGAAAGAAAAGCTCCAGGGTCTAGTAAAGCATAAACATAAGTGAAAGACCTGTAACGTACCAGTAACTACATTAGGATAATTTTCCTGATCTTGGCGGAACTGAAGAGCATATAATCTATTCGGACACTAACCACTGGTAGCACTGGAAGTGGCACCCTGCTGAGTTGGGTGGCCTGTTGGAACTGACGAATGATAGGATTTTCCCTATTGGTGTGCATCCCTACTTTTTTTAGCAACTACCCGACACTCCCAAATTTGATGTCCTAGCTTTTCACACCCAAATCACATATCACTACCTACTCTACACTCACCTTGATGGTGTCTACCATATTTCTGACATAATGGATTCATATGAGCACTACTAACACTGATTTGGGACTTAGAGCCTGGTGACCTATCTCTATTGTCATTTCTGAATTTCGGTACTGGGCACTAGCTGAAGACCTTAGATGAAACTAAGGACGGTTACTACCTTTTGACTTTGGCTGATTAAAATTAAAACTAGTTGTCCTAGACTTCTTGTTTTCTCTCTCTCTTTCCTTAATCTTCTTCTTCTCTATCTGTTGAGCATGAACCATTAACCTAGACAAGTCTATCTCACTATTCAGTATTGTGGTTCTGCATTCTTTGACCACACTATCAGATACACCAAACACAAACTTACTCATCTTGGACCTATTATCAACTACCACATGAGGAGCATACCTAGATAATTGAGTAACCTTTAGGGAATACACCCTCAAACTCATGCTTCCTTGTCTCAAATTAATAAATTCTAACACCTTGGACTCCTTCAACTCTAATAGAAAGAGTTTATCCAAAAAGTTGTGGGAAACTCTTCCCATTCTATAGGCCCTGCATCAATACCTTTATGAACTTTCCAGTGCTTAAACTAAGTTTGGGATACATCCTACAATTAATATGCATCCAACTCAGTGCTCTGACTAGATGTCACCCCCACATCATCTATTACCTTCTAAACCATATCTAAGAATTCCTGTGGATTCTCTTCAAACTTTGACCCCATGAAGGAAGGATTCATCTGGGTGAAATCCTAAATTCTGGTTGCAGCTGTACTGGCCACTGGGTTGGCCGAAATAGCAGCTGGTCATTCATTCGGTGGTGCTACAGAGCTTTCTAGAGTAGTGAACGCAGCCCTGAATTCTGTATGAGAGATATGCTCATCCAGAAGATTTTCCTAGATAGGCTGAGGGACTGGGTGTGTTCCTGTTCTTCTTTCGTTCTACTTGGGAGGCATATTCTATAAACAGAAGAAAGAAACAAATTAGACAGGGAATTTAACTAGAGCCCATGCTCACTCGCACTGCATGAATACTTAAAGAAAGGAAACTTTTCCTAAATGCCTTGTAGCCTCTCATCCATAAGTGTAGCACACTATACACCCATGCACAAGACTCTACTCGACGTATCTTTCAGACTTCTAAGGAAACTTTAAAACCTTAGGCTCTAATACCAAATTTGTAATAATGCAAGACCACCCCCTAGTCGTTACATGGTACTTATGGTCCCTAAAGACCACAAGCTAACCCATGAGTTGGTACCTGCTATGAGCACTAAATAATATAATCATGAACGTGGAAGAATAACTAAAATACCATAAGGTTTTAATAATAAAATAACTACTGAATTATGAATCTGGTAAAAATACCAAAATTTGAATAGTTTGAATTGCTAACTGTAGTGTCTGAAAAGCCTCTAAACTGAACACTGTGAGTTAATGGGATAGACCCTGACTAACTCTGCTAACTACTAAGACATAAAGTATTATAATCTTCCCCTAGTTGATGAGAACTTACCACTGCTACTGAACTGTTGATGATTTGAGCGACTAAGTGCAATCCAGGAACTAATCGTCATCACCTATGATATGAGACATCATAGTGCAAAAGAAAAAGTATGCGACCAGTACTTTGAATGTACTGGTATTGTAAATGACGTAGGCTGATATGCATGGTTTTATGAACAGGACAAATAATTAAATGGATATGTATATAAAGCATGGAGTACTAAGTAGATATCATGGAGTCTATAGATATTGATAATGCATGGGAATTTGTAAATACTGAGGATGCATGACCAAACATATAACATAACTAAGTAAAATCTATAAATTGAAATATTAAAATAACTTAAATCTATATTATTTGGTCAAACAACACTAAGACTGAATAACTAAGTTGGAACTGTAACTGAGACTATATCTGCGACTGTGGAAGGTATTGTCTAACCGACATTCCCCAATTGAGCTAATCGGGGTCTAACCTGTAACCCCAGTTGGAAGGGTGTTAATATCATGCCACTGGTACTAACAATGGTTGTGTAGATCTACTAAACTGATATAATGTCCAAAGGACTAAGGGTGTCAAGCCTGAACTGACGGGTGACCTCTGCAAGATAGTCAAGCCTAATCTGATTGGTGACTACTTATATTCTTTGTTGGCTATGTATTTCTAGATTATAGGGACTGTTACTAACGAATCTTCCTATCTGATGGGGAAGCCTTCATCCCTACACTCGCTCAGTGCTAAATCCTACTCCCAACTGAAAGACACTGAGATGCTAGACTATTCTGAGTTTAACTAACTGATATATGACTATTCTGAAAATGGTCATAGTATCATCTGAAGTTATTCTGTAATGTACTAAGACTATACTTAAATAAATAGCTATGGATTTTTGGTATTCAATACACCCAGGACTCAAAACAACAATACTAAAAAGACATTAAAGCTTGAAGGCCAAAACATGAAGGCTCTTATTAAATAATTCACTCTTGTAGGCATTTTATCAAACACTTGTAGTTCATAGTTTAGTCAATTCATGGTAATAGTATAAAACAGTAAATAATAGCATGACTTCAACATTTACAACTCTAAATCATGATCTAATTCAAAGAATGATATTATTAAAACATAGGGGATGTTATAACAACGATAATTCCATTAAAGTATTGTATAAAATCAATATTCATGGAAGTTCATGGAGATTCATAGTTTTAAATCATAATTTAATATCATAAATCTTGAAAAGATGATAGACTTCTAATCAAAATTGATACTTTGACTCCATGGATTAAAGGAATCCATGGATGAACATCTATTATACCTGGGATGATGAATTTTGAAGGATTGATGGATATTTCTTTAGATCTGACCTTGATTCTTAAGAGCTAGGATTTCTTGTTCTTGAAAGAGAGGATTTTTAATTTGATAGAAATTGAATAATGATGACTCTTTAATTCAATTAGGGATTAAATTTCATGTTTAGGGCTTAGGAAAAAGACCCAAATACCCTTAAACAAATTTAAAAACACAAGCTGGAAACTGAAATTCCAATTTTTGGTCTTGGTGCGACGCGCTACTATTGTGACAGGCCACTGGAAAAGGGACAACTGGGACTGGAAAAATGCCACAACACACCACCATCGTGGTAAGCCTATTATAGACTTGAATTTGGTCATCTCCGCTACGTGCCATAATCGCGGAGGCCCACTGGAAATTAACAAATAGAAAATTGGCCTACTCCATGATGCCCCATAATAGTGGAGTCACACTAGAAATCGACAATTTTCATTTGAGATGGCTACGCGATGTGTTAAGGGTTAAAATAATGGTGTTTAATGACTAAACTTAAAATCACCATAACTTCTTACCCGGTTATCGAATTTAGGGGAATTTTATATCCCTGGAAAGCTAACTAAATTTCCTACTCAATGGAAGGATCTACACTGATAAAAATAATAAGTGTTTCAAAATTTTATACATAAATACTTATGTATAGGGACTTAGATTATGCTAGGGAAATATGGGGTGTTATATGTATATTCACATGCCCTAGAACTATGATCCAACGTAGTTACATATTAAAATTATTTCAATTTCTATATGGATGATAGTTATAGATGTGATCACTTAGCTGAGGTTATACTCCTTGGCAAGAGTAAGACACCTCTCACCAACATGAGGTTTTCCCATACGTAAATGAGACATTGGATACTATGATAGCTCACATAGTGTATGTCGGTAGAAGAACCTTCCTAGATAAAAGAGTAACCCTAACAAACAAGGAATAAAAGAAAAGTTTCTAGAAGAAACTCCGTAAGTCCTAAAATAGAATAACAGAACAGCTTTTAGAAACTAAGTGTAAAGGCTCATGATTTTATTCATATATTGCTTTACATAAGTTATTAGCCATGATATTATAGATTTTAGTTTATAGATACAAAAGTGAGTCCTTTTACACTTAGCCTGCATGATTTGAAAACAGACTTAACTTCAGCTTTACTTAGTCCACCAGTAGAAAGATTAAAAGTACAAATTTTAGAACTAAGTGCTGTAGCTCACAAGCTTTATAAAGAATGCTTTATTATTCATGATTTATGATTTTTAGCTTTCAGTTATTCCAGCCAATGTGAGTCATTTATACTTAGCATGCATTATTTTTTTACAAGTTTATGTAAACACTGAGATATTGTTTACTTATGCATTCACCCCCACATGCTCAGTACATTTCAAAAGTATTGATCCACATATACATCTATATGTTACATTGTTTAGTAATATAGGTACCAGTTCAGTTGTAGTCCATATATCACAACCAGACAATTGCAGATTCCAACCAGCAGATGATGAGTCCTCCTACTTTGGGGACTCCAGTTACATGTTATTTATGTACTTTAATTTATTACTCATATGTATTGATTAGTAGTAGTTTGAGTTGTATCCCAGCTATCTATGGCCAGTATAGTAAAGGATTCATAGATATTAGTCAGAGTCAGTCATATAATTTTAGTTACACTCTTCAGTTTTATCAGAATGTAAAGTTGTATCAGTATTTTATTTTTCTCAAATTTAATCACGATTTTATTTTCGCACTGTAAACTTAGTCATTTTATACATATTTAAATCAGTTGCTTAACTGTTTTCCAAGGGTTGGCTTGGGATCACTTATGGTCCAAAGAACTGTATGACGACTAGGGGGCAGTCTCGGGTGTTATAAAGGTCTATGTGGCCATGTTCTTGGTGCACACTATATACATTTTGGAAAGGCTATATGCTTGATGTCTTTAGTAATTTTGTAGCTTTCCTAAGTTTGAGCGGCTAACACGCACTGGGGCCCTTCTAGTAGGGAGAGCTGGACCCATTAGCCCATGGGTGCCTTTTGGACATAGCGAGCTACAGAGTTCAGGTTAAATCTTAAACTGTTATATCCATGGCCTATTTACTTATCCCAACATCCTATATATAATTATATAAAGCATGCATATAGTTTATGACTGAATTTTGGTAACTAAATTATATTATCCCTATCTCCTGAGTCACATACCAGTGCTTGCCCCACTAATAATCTCAACACACTGCATTATTTCATGATGTAGGGTATGAGGGCTTTTCTATTGCTCCTGTTCAGTGTTAGGTGGTTGAGGTCTATTATTGATCAACTGTGAAGTGGTGATCCTCTATCCTTTGGAAGGCCCTGTCATTTCATTTTTCTTTTATTACTGTTTTAGTTCTTTGAATCCATTTTTGTCATAGTAGAGGGCATGTCCTGACTTAATTGTATTCTGGGTTTAGTCTTTTGTGAACAAGTATGGATTGGATTATTGGTTTTGACTCCTCAAACACTTATTTAACTTATTTATCTTTCTATTACTATCTTAATTTTCTTCATCTTTAATACTATTATAGTTCTCTTGAGATTAGGCTAAGGGGGTGGTCTTCGATCCATGGTAGGATTGAGATACCTATCATGACTAGTCCCTGATTTGGGTTGTGAAAAGCTTGGGTCATCATATTAATGCATAGTAAGTATGATGTGGGTCAGCAGAAGGTTATGGCATTCGAGATTGGGGAAGATGGTATCTTGAGGTATCAAGAAAGATTATGTGTCCCGGATGTTGATGGGTTGCGAGAAAGGATTTTGACTGAGTCTCATGAGTCCCGATATACAGTTCATTTGGGTTTGACTATGATGTATCATGACTTAAAGTAAATCTACTGGTGGAATAATATGTAGAAAGATATGGCAAACTTTGTGGCTAAGTGTATCATTTGTCAGCAAGTTAATCTTGAACATTTGAGGCTTAGTGGTATGTCTCAAGAAATAAAAATGCCTATGTAAAAGTGGGAGATGATCAATATGGACTTTTTTATAGGGTCTTCCGCAATCTAGAAATTAGTATGATTCTATTTGATTCATTGTGGATCAAATAATTAAGTCTGTTCACTTTTTACCTATGAGGACTAATTATTCATGAGAAAATTATGCTAAGTTGTTTATTCAGGAGATAGTTAAGTTGCATAGTGCACCGGTGTCCATCATTTTAGACTGAGGTACATAATTCTCTTCTCACTTGTGACATTCATTTCAAAAAAGTTTAGATACTCAGGTAAACCTTAGAACCGTTTTCCACGCTTAGAAAGGGCCTGCATAATTGATTTTAAAGGTATTTGGTTTAACCATTTTCCTCTCATTGAGTTCTCTTACAAGAACAGTTATCATTCTAGCGTTTAAATGGCTTCTTTTGAGGCTCTTTATGAAAGGAGGTCTAGGTCTCCTATTAGATGGTTTGAGTTAGTGAGACTTGGTTGTTTGGTCCTGACATGGTTCACCGAGCAATGAAAAAAGTGAAGGCGATTATAGAAAGACTTAAGACTTCTCAAAGTTGCCAAAAAGTCTTATACGAGTTTGAGGAGAAAGAAGTTGGAGTTTGAGGTTGGTGATTGGGTATTTTTCAAGGTTATCCAATGAAATGAGTCATGAGGTTTAGGAAGAAGGGGAAGCTCAGGCCTCATTATGTTGGTCAATATCAGATTGTGATAAGTATTGGAAATGTCACGTATGAGTTAGATTTACCAGCAAGTTTAGACTCTATTCATCACGTGTTTAATGTGTCCATGCTTAAGAAGTCTGTGGTGACCCTTCTTTGATAGTGCCAATTAAGGATGTTTTTGCTGCGGATTCATTGTGTTATGAAGAAGTCTCGATTGACATATTGGATATGCAAGTTTGTAAAGTGAGTATGAAGGATGCAACTTCGGTAAAATTCCTTTGGAGGAATCAAAAGGTAAAAGATGCTACATGGGAAGCTGAGAAAGATATGAAGGTCAAGTACCTATTCTTGTTCCCCGTGTTGAATTAAAGTGTGTAAGGTATGAGTTTTGTTTCCCTTTTGTTGCATTTTGAATTTTCCACATGATTCTGATGTATTATTGCTATTATCGTGCTAAAAATATCCTAACTCATCATTTAGGGATGAATGGTCCGAAGAGGTGATAATGTGAGTCCTCATAAAATTTCAATGATTGTATGATTGACCCTTCCGCTACATAATGTCAATTTTTTACTTGAATTATGTTTGGGGTGTTAAAAGGGTATTTTGGGAGATTTTTAAAATTTTTGGAAGGGGTTCGAGGTCATTTTGACACCCCAAGACAGTGAGGGTCCGGGATAGTGGCATTGTTGACACCTAATTTTTACCCTTCACGACTAAGTTTAATTCTGAGATTCTTTGGTTTTAACTAAAATTAAAATATTTATTTCATCAGATAAATTCCTTCAAAAAATATTCATTTGGAAATTTTGTAATTTTAAGTATCGGTTATACATTTTTACTTATACGAGATCGTATAATTTTGTTACTTAAATAACCACTTTGCCAAAATCGAATTTTGAACGAGGGTTATCCCGAAATTAGTTCAAATGTGTAAAATTTTATTGAAAAATAATTTTTCCTCAAAAATAATTTATTTGAAAAAATATTTTATTTGATTTTATTAAATCAAGAAACTCAAAATTAAATTGGTATTAATTCGCACCGAATTGGGGTTTAGTTTGATCATAATTGAAATCAATTTGATTGTAATTGCAATACGATTGGCCAAATTAATTTTCAATGTGATTAAAATTTAAATAAGTTGTTTTAAATTGTAACTCATGGCTATTTTGGGGTAAATTCCTACTTATTCCCACATAACAGCCGCTCAGGCCTATTTATTTCAGCAATACCATCAGCCCACCAAGCCCAAAATTCCAACTGCCCCTTCCTTTTTTTTCTAATTGAGACAACCTTTTCCTTATGCCAATTAATCTGCAACATAACCCATTTTAGCCTTAGCCTTACACTCCAAATTATACTAATAAAAACCCAACTCCAGCCCACACCACCGCCCTGAGCCGACCGACCTCCTTTACTTTCCCTTTCCTTTATCAAACACACCCAACAGAAATAATACAATAACTTAGTATCAACCACGACAAAAAAAAAACAAAACAGCATCAACAACTCTAACAACAACTGTAACAATGGTAGTAACATACCAATATCGTACAAGTAGTGGCAACGCCGTTAATCGACAAAGGCCTAGCCGCCCCTCGATTTTACCAATTTATCCTCTTGGTACAACGAAAAATAGCTAAAGAAACAGTTGATTTTCATCTTGTTCAGCTACGCTTCACCATTTGAGGTAAAAAATTAACTCCCAACGTTTCTTTTCTTTGTCCTGCTATGGACCTCAACTTTTCAAGAAAATCAATTTCAAAAATATGAATTTGAAACCCATCCTTTCAAATCTGAAACCCTAATATCCCCTCCCCCCTAATTTTTCTTATAAATAGAGGCGGAGGGCTAGGGGTCGGAGAAGGATTTTGGGGGAAAATATTGGGGTTTTGGACGCACATGCTTCTAGCCTCACGTAACCAAAAATCTTGAAAGAAAAGCTTTTAAAAATCAGTGCCGACTAGAATTGAATCCTAACAGGTTTGAATTGAAATTTCGGTGGTGGCGGAGGTCCATCATCAAAGCTCGTAATCCCTGTTCGCTACCCCAGAAAAGTTAAACAAGCCATTCTAGGTAAACAAGCTATTCTCTTTTAAATTTCCTCATTATCTTTTCTTCTTCGTGTTACTCGTAAGCATAGTAATGTGGGATTTTCTACAATAGAAGGCTTGGAAAGCCATAGGATTATTTTGATTGTTATCTAATTCTGTTGAACTAATGTCCTTGTTGTAGAGATTGGCTTACTAGCTTCGTGTTTCTCGCTTTAGTTCTCTTTTTATCCATGGTCTCACTATGATGATTGCTCGTCAATTCTTAGCTCGTTGTTTTCTTCGAACTCGAACTAATTTTTGTTGTATTTGAATCCATTGTTTTTTGCTTTGGTGTTTCATCGGCTTCTTTTATTTTCTTAGGATAGTTCATTACTTCAGCATAATGTCCTCTTGCTCAACTTCTGGGTTACAGATTTGTGATAATGTTAATATTACTTTGTGATTATTTTTTTCAATTTGAAGATGGCTTGTAATGATTTTAATCCATCGTTCCATGTTGATATTGTTTTTTTCAATCTTTACTTTACTATTTACCTAGTTCTAAAACTATGAAAAAAATATATACACTTGTCTTAGAATTTAGGTTCAGGTAGTGTGATTACCCTTTAGAAGTTATTATCCTCATCTCTTGAAATTTATTATGTTGTTGCTCGAAATAATTAGTTTGTCAAAATTTATTATCATCATTTCTTGAAATTTATTTGTTACTTTGTTGCTTGGGATAATTATTTTGTTAGTGCCAAAAGAGAAAATTGTTGGTGTTTCCTTTTTTTTATGGCATTCTTTAGGACAATTTAATAGCATTGGTTGATAAAACTTTTTGATAAGTGATTTGTTTTAACAAAAAGAATGTATATATATTCATCAAGTATATGCTTCGATATAAATATAGCTTAAGTTGCGTATTAATCCTTCTTTTTTTAGATGCATGTAACACTGACTTGAGTCTCAACGGACTCCATTCCCTACATTTCTCAATGGGACAAAGATGTCTACATCTTCTACAAGTACAAATGCCTTTATTTTTTAATAAACAAGGCTTAAATAAGCCAACATACAGCGGAAAACTGAAGATATACACTGAAAAAACAAAGGTATACACTAATGTGTGGTGTACATGAAGAAGGAAGGTCAACATGCAAGCTTTACACGCTGATATACAGTGTGTATACTGAAAAAATGCAGAAAAAACTGGGCTGGTATACATGTAGTATACACTTTAGAAAAATGGACTGAAGTCCATAATTCAAAGTCCAAAACTGGGCAGCTTTATTAATGGGCCAATTAAGGGCCCAATGTAAATTCTTGTATTATTTTTGTAGCTTATAATTTATCTTTGTTTATGTGTACTAACATTCTAATCAATTAATCTTGAAAAATTTTCTAAAGTATTGACATTTTATTTTATCTTAGTTTTCTTTATTTAAGTCATGATTTTTTTCCACCTAATTAGTTATGTCTAAAAACGGACTTAAATGGTTCCTGGGATATTCTCCTTGAAACAATCTTTTAAATATTAAGTGTTTTATTTCAAAATGTCATTTGTTGTGTTCATAGAACTAATAGTCTATTTAGATTAAAATAACTTTCTTCAAAATCAAGAAACTAAAATTCCCTATAGATTTTAACTTTCCATAATTAATAAGATACTTTTAATTTATGTAACGCCCCGAGACTACACTTTGGGCATCAGACGGTGCTTACAACCCCGACGAATCACAAGCTAACCTATATCTGGTCCCTGCTGTGGGCACTGAATAATAACACTGGAAATATATGCGGAAGTTAGGCTGAAAATGCCATAAGGTTCATAAAATGAAAACAAATACTGAATGCTGATAATAATACTGGAAATACTGAACATCCGTCTGAAATAATCTAGTCTGAAAGCCTCTAACTGTCTGAATGTGGAGTTGATGGCACAAGTCCCTAACTAACTCCGACTACTGAACATATTAAATCTGCTGAAATGTTTAAATAAAATAATATCCTTGATGGATGAGGACTCACTACTTAATCTGCCGCTGATATCCTTAGCTACTAAGTACGGTCAGGATCCTGAATGTCCGAACCTATGATGTGAGACATCATTGCACAAAAAAGAGAGTGTTCTTTAGTACGTGGAATGTACTGGTATGCTAAGTGAGGTAAGGCTTATATACATGGGTTCATATGCATGAGATGATAACTGACTGAATGAACATCATGAAGTAACTTGATGAGAGTACATGCAAAACTATAACTATTGAACATATTGAACATGCAATACTATGCATGTAGATATACATCATGTATCTGAGATTATACTAAAACTGAGTACTGAATTCTGATAGTTGAGTAATTGATAACTAATATCCATATTTCTATAGAACTGACTGAGTTCTTTACCGAATACTGCGACTAAAACTATAATTGTGGGAGTGTTCATCTAACCGACATACACTGATATAAATAGAGTTAGGGTTCAACCTGTGACCCCAGTTGGAAGGGTGTTAGCACCTTGCCACGGGATACAGAACAAGGTTGGGTCAACCCTAATCTGGCAGGAAAACTCATGAAATAAATATATATGGTTGTGTTAACCCTAGTCTGGCAGGATGACGACTTACCCTATGCTGGCTATGTAATTCTGTAACGCAGGGACTGCTACTAAGGGTCAAACCCTCTGCTAGAAGGAATGCCCCCATCCATAGGTTCGCTCCGCGTTGAATACTACTCCCAACTAAATCAACATTAAACTGATCACTAGACTGTACTAGACTTGACTGAACTGACACTGATCGTGTTGACTGACTAATCTGGACTGAGTTCACTAAGTACTTTTACCTGACTGAGTACTACTATTCTTGACCTTTACTGGGACTATTCTATAACTACTGCAACTAAGTAAATAGCTATATTTCGGGTAATAAATACCTCCGCTACTCGATAGCATAATAGATAAACTCATATCATAACTTTAACAACATAACAATAGATCACCATACATGATTTACTCATATGGACATTTTATCAAACACTTGCAAGGCATAGCTTAAGCATGGGAGTAGTTTAAATATGTAGAAATAGCATTATTTAAATACTAAGATCACCAAAGGATCACAATGTACAATTCATTCACTTAGACATTTTGTCAAACATTTAGGAGGCATAAAATTGTACTTGGAAATGAAAAACAAGTAAATGCATCATGACTACAACAATCAATTCACAATTCAAGGGGTTTGACATGAGAATTACATCAATCACATACATTGTATCTTATATTCATGAAAACTATAATTAAATCTTGAATTAAAACCCATAAACAACACAAACATGAATACAACCCAATATGCACATGTAAATCATGAATCTGAAAACTTGTAATTTTTTTTAAAAAAGTTCTTGAACTCTAATGGTGGTAGGAAACCCAAGGATGAACTCCTAACATTCCTTGATAGTTGATTTCATGAAGATTTTTGAGGATTTCTTGAAACTTATACTTGAGCTTGAAGAAACTAGGGTTTTTTTCTTGAGAGTATTTTGTGAAAAAATGAGTATATTTTCCCCTTTGGATCCTTAATTTCGTATTTTGGATGAATTTGGTGAGGGGAAAAGGACCTAATTTCCCTTGGAAAGTCAGAGTTTAATGCCCAAAATGTGCCCAGCGATGCGATACCTGACGCACCGCGTCGATGGTGTCAACGCAATTACTGACGCACTGCAACTATGTTGTTGACGTGATTACTAATGCGCCGCGGCCTGATCACGTTGATGCACTATTTTGGGCATCCAAACATGGCTTTAATGATGTTTGAAAATTCTGAAACTCACCTAATATGACCTATTGACATCTCTGATCATGAATCAACTTAGAAATCGACATTCTATGTTCGTAAGGATCGAAAATAAGATCATCCAATTACGAAGGAGAAAAAATACTTCTAAATCTTAACACTTAGCTGAGATTTTCTAAGTATAGGACCTCTTTTGGCATGCTATATAGGACTTAAATGACTAGGAATTTGTGGGGTCTTACAATATCTCCCCTTTGGAAACATTTGTTCTTGAATGAGACTGACTGAATTGAGAGGAACTGAGGAACTGTACTTACACTAACATGCATAACTAAATAATGACTGATTTTTGGAGACATGACACATGAATGAACTATTTCATGAATGCATGAATTATATGAGAATATTATGCAGCTGTAACTGAGCATGGAATAGAGTAAATCTAAGAAAGGCCATTACCTTTGGCTGAGTCTGAGTTTGTGGAGAAGAGCTGAGGATACGTGGTTCGCATGTCTACCTCTGTTTCCCAAGTATCTTCCTCAACGGACTGATTCCGCTAAAGAACTTTAACCAAAGGAACTTCTTTGTTCCTTAGTCTATGAATCCGACGAGCAAGGATTTTGATTGGGACTTCCTCAAAAGAGAGATTGTTCTGAACATCTGCACTCTCTAGAAGGACTATAACTACTGGGTCATTTATGCACTTCTTTAGTAAGGAGACATGAAACATTGGATGCACTGATGCTAAGTCTGCAGGTAATTCAGGATCATAAGCTACCTTACTAAAATGACTTAGAATCCTAAAAGGACCAATATATCGGGAACTAAGTTTCCCCTTCTTACCAAACCTCTTTACCCCCATTATGGGACAGATTTTCAAATACACATAATCATCAATCTTAAATTCAAGATCTTTTCTTCTCACATCTGCATAGGATTTTTGTTGGCTTTGGGCTGTCTTAAGCCTCTCTCTGATCAACTGTACTTTCTCTAAGGCATCAAACACCAAGTTAGACCCTACTACCCTAGCCTCACCCACCTTTAACTAATCAAAGGGAGATCTATATCTTCTCCCATAAAGAGCCTCAAACGGAGCTATCTAAATACTAGAATGATAGCTGTTATTATATACGAACTCAATCAAAGGTAAGTGGTCATCCCTAATACCCTTAAATTCGACTACACACGCTCTCCAGATATCTTCAAAAGTCTAAATGGTCCTTTCTGCTTAAGGCACTGTCTGGGGTTAAAGGTTGTACTGAGGTGGACTTGGTTACCAAGACCCTTCTGGAAGGATTTCCAAAAGAAAGAGGTGAACTGCGTACCTCTATCTAAAATAATAGATAATGGGACACCGTGCAACCTAGCCAACTCTTTGATATAGAGCCTGGCATAGTCCTCGGCAGAGTAAGAGGTATGAACTAGCAAGAAATAGGCTGATTTGGTCATCCTATCAACAATGACCCAAATCAAATCATGTTGTCGACGAGTACGAGGCAAACCCATCACGAAGTCCATGTTCACCTCTTCCCACTTATATATGGGAATACTGAACTCCTGCATATAACCACTAGTTTTCTTATGTTCAATCTTCAACTGCTGATACATGGAACACTTAGCTGCAAACTCTACAATATCTCTCTTCATCCCACTTCACCAATAGACTTCTCGCAAGTTGTGGTATATTTTAGTGGCCCCTAGATATATTGAGTAACGCGCACCATGCACTTCTACAAGAATCCATTGCCTAACGCCATCCACACATGGCACACAAAGCCTACCCTGGCAACGCAACACACCATTTCCCCCTTGGGAGAAAACCTCTATCTTCTGGTCTCTGACTAACTCTTTCATCTTAACTAAATTGGGGTCTCTGTCCTGCTTTTATTTTACTTTAGAAACCCAAGATGATTTCGAACAATTCTGCACCCAAACACTACCCTCAGACGAATCAACCAAACGGACACCTAGTCTGTCAAACTGATGAACTTTCTCAACTAACTTCTTCTTACCATCCTCAACATAAGCAACGCTACTAATGGACAACCTACTAAGGGCATTTTCCACTACATTGGCCTTGCCCAGTTGATACAGAACACTCATGTCATAATCTTTCAATAACTCTAACCACTTTTTTGGATGCAAGTTCAAGTCTTTCTGCAAAAACACATACTGCAGGCTTTTGTGGTCTGTGAATACATCAACATGCACCCCATATAAATCGTGCCTCCAAACCTTTAAGGTAAACATAATAGCTGTTAATTCAAGATCATAGGTGGGATAATTTTTTTATGGGGGTTTAAGCTGTCTAGAGTCATAGGCCACAACCTTACCCCTATGCATCATAAAACACCCCAATCCTACTCTGGAAGAACACAATATACAATAAATCCATCTGAATTGTCGGGTAAAGTCAAAGCTGGGCCTGTAGTGAGTCGAGTTTTCAACTCCTAAAAACTCTTCTCACAAGAATTTAACCACTGAAACTTAAATTTATTTTGAGTTAATATGGACATGAGGGAAGCAATAGACTAAAATCCTTTAACAAACTATCGGTAATAGCGAGCCAAACCCAAGAAACTCTTGATATCTAATGGAGAGATGGGTCTGGGCTAGTTTCTCACTGCTCTGGTCTTTTGAGTATCAACTCTAATGCCATCACCGAAAATAATATTACCAAGGAAAGCTACTGACCTTAGCCAAAATTTGCATTTACTAAATTTGGCAAACAACAGATGGACTTTGAGAGTCTACAATACTATTTTGAGATGGTTTGTATGGTCATTTTCACGCAGGAGTAGACAAAAATTTCATTGATGAAAACTATGATGAACATGTCCAAGTACTGCTTGAACATGCAGTTCATCAAGTCCATGAAAGCTACTGGGGCATTAGTAAGACAAAATAACCTGACTAGAAACTCGAAGTGACCATACTGAGTTCTAAAAGTTGTTTTTGGAATGTCACATTCTCTGACTCTGAGCTGATGATAGCCTGATTTGAGGTCTATCTTAGAAAAGTAACTGGCACCCTAAATTTGGCCAAAAAAGTACTCGATTATAGGAAGTGGGTACTTATTCTTGATGGTGACTTTGTTCAACTGATGGTATTCTATACACATTCTAAGAGAACTATCTTTTTTTACACAAATAGACCTAGTGAACCCCAAGGGGATACGCTGGGACTGATGAACCCTTTGTCTAAGAGGACTTCAACTGTTCTTTCAATTCTTTAAGTTTAGCTGGAGCCATTTTGTATGGAGAAATAGAGATGGGGTGATTATTAGAAAGAATGTCTATTCCGAAGTCAATTTCCCTTTTGGGAGAACTTTGGGGAGATCTTCGAGAAACACATCAAGAAATTCACTTGATACTAGAACAAACTGAAGACTGGGAGTCTTGGAACTAGAGTCTTTAACTCACACCAAAACATAGATAAACCCGTTGGATATCATTTTTCTCACTCTAAGATATGAAAAAAGTTGACCCTTAAGCACTGTGATACTACACATACATTCTAGGACAGGTTCATTCGGGAACCAAAAATGGACAACTCTTTTTATACAATAAACTGAGGCATAGAATGAATGGAGCCAATCCATGCCAACAATGACATCAAAATTTATCATCTCTAACTCTACTAAGTCTGCTGAAGTAACTTTCTGAGATAACATAACCGGACAGTTCTTGTATATCCGTCGGGCAATGATAGACTTACCCACTAGGGTGTATACTGAGAAAGTCTCTATTAGGATTTTGGGGCTAACTTTGAAGTTAATAGCTATATAAGGAGTTATAAACGACAGAGAAGCTCATCAATCTAGCAAACTATAAGTATGTAAATGATAAACTTATAATATACCAGTGACAACATTAAGAGAACTTTCTAATCCTGCCGGAACTGGAGTGCATAGAACCTATTTTGGCGTTACCCACTGGTGGCAATGGAATCAGCACCCTTCTAAGACAGGCAATCGGACTGAGCTGGGGGACGATTATGCTGACTCTGTGAACCCACCTGAAGGAATTCTCTTATTCTATGATCTGGCCTACCAAATTCGAAACACATATCGCTGCCATCCCTGCAGACACCCTGATGATTCCTGCCATATTTCTACAAAAGAGGATTTGTTCGGGCACTGTTTACACTACCCTGAGATTTAGAGCCTAGTGACCTATCCTTTTTACCATTTTTGAATTTAGGTACTGGAGCACTGGCTGAGGACGGAGTTGGGACTGAAGATTTTGGGCAGAATTGAGGATGGTTACCACTCTTTGACTTAGGCTGAGTGAAGTTGAAGCTACTTGTTCTAGCCCTCCTATTCTCTCTCTCTCTTTCTCCATAGTCTTTTTCTCCTCAATCTATTGAGCATGGACCATCAACCTAGCTAAGTCCATCTTTTTAATTAGCATTGCGGTCCTACAATCCTTGACCAGACTATCAGACACACCATACACGAACTTGCTCATCTTAGAACTACTATCATATACCACATGAGAAGTATATCTGGATAACTGGGTAAACTTAAGGGAATAATATTTCACACTCATATTTCACTACTTCAGATTGATTAATTTTAATACCTTAGCTTCCGTTAAATCCAATGGGAAGAACTTATCTAGAAAGGTAGTAGAAAATTCTTCCCATCTTATAGGCCCTGCATCTGCACCCTTATCTACCTATCACTGCTTAAACTATGTGTGAGCCACATCCTGAAACTGATAGGTAGCTAACTCAGTACTCTCACTAGCAGTTACCCCCATAATATCTATTACCTTTAGCACTATGTCAAGGAATTCTTATGGGTCCTCTTCAGACTTAGACCCTGAAAATAAAGGAGGGTTCATTTGGGTGAAGTTCCAAATTCTAGCTGCAGTAGTATTGGCCACTGGGTTGGCCTAAACAACAATTAGGCATTCATTCAGGGCTGCTACAGAATTAGCTAGAGTGGTGAAAGCTACTCTAAATTTTGCATGAGAAACATGCTCATTCAAGGGATCTTCTTGAATGGGAGGAGGTGTTGGCTGGTTCCCAGTTCTTCTTCCGTTGGTCTTTTTGGGAGGCATGTTATGTAAAAGATAGGAAAAATCAGATTAGACAGAGAGTTTAACTTGAGTTCATGCTCACTTGCACGATATGAACACTGAAAGAAGTGAAATTTTTCCCAAAACACCTTATAGCCTCTTGTCCATAAGTGTAGAGCGCTACACACCCATGCACAAGACTCTACTTGAAGTGGCTTTCAGACTCCCTAGAACTTTTTAGAACCTTAGGATCTGATACCAAGTTTGTAACACCCCGAGACTACATTTTGGGCATCACACGGTGCTTACAACCCCGAAGGATCACAAGCTAACCCATGTTTGGTACCTGTTATGGGCATTAAATAATAATACTGGAAATATATGCGGAAGTTAAGATAAAAATGCCATAAGGTTCATAAACTGAAAACAAATACTGAATACTGATAATAATATTGAAAATACTGAACATCTATCTGAAGCAATCTAGTTCAAAAGCCTCTAGCTGTCTGAATATGGAGTTGATGGGACATCCCCGACTAACTCCGACTACTAAACATACTAAATTTTCTAAAATGCTGAAATAAAATAATATCATCGATGGATGAGGACTCACTACTGAATTTGTCACTGATATCCTGAGCTACTAAGAACGATCAGGACCCTGAGCGTCCGAACCTATGATTTAAGACATCATAGCTCAAAAGAGAGAGTATACATCATTACGTGGAATATAATGGTATGCTAAGTGAGGCAAGGTTGATATACATGGGTTCATATGCATGAGATGATAACTAAATGAATAAACATCATGAACTAACTGGATGAGAGTACATGCAAAACTATAACTGCTGAACATACTGAACATGCAATACTGTGCATATAGATATACATCATGTATCTGAGATTATACTAAAACTAAGTATTGTATTTTGATGGCTGAGTAACTAATAACTGATAGCCATAGCTCTATAGAACTGGCTGAGTTCTTTACCGAATACTGAGATAGAAATTATAACTGTGGGAGTGTTTATCTGACTGACATAGCCCGATATAATTTAAGTTGGGATCCAACCTGTGATCCCAATTAGAAGGGTGTTAGCACCTTGCCACGAGATACTAACAAGGTTGGTTCAACCCTAATCTGGCAAGAAGACTCATAATATATATATATATAGATGGTTGCGTCAACCCTAGTCTGGCAGGAGGTCAACTTACCTTATGCTAGCTACGTAGTTCTATAATGCAGGGACTGCTACTAAGGGTCAAACACTCTACTGGAAGGAATTCCCTATCTCTAGATTTGCTCGGTGCAGAATTCTACACCCAACTAAATCGACACTGAACTGATCATAAGACTGTACTAGGCTTGACTGAACTGACACTGATCGTGTTGATTGACTGATCTGGACTGAGTTCACTGAGTGTTGTTACCTGACTATGTACTATTGTTCTTGACCTTTACTGGGACTATTCTATAACTACTGCAACTAAGTAAACAACTCGATTTCGGGAAATAAATACCCCAAGGGCTGGATATCATAATAGATAAACTCACATCACAACTTTAACAACCCAACAATAGATCACTATGCGTTATTTACTCATATGGACGTTTTAGCAAACACTTACAAGGCATAGCTCAAGCATGGGAGTAGTTTAAACATGTAGTAATAGCATGATTTCAATACTAAGATCACCAAATGATCACAATGCCAATTCATTCACTTAGACATTTTGTCAAACACTTAGGAGGCATAACCTTGTACTTGGGAATGAACTACATGTTAATGCATTATGACTACAACAATCAATTCACAATTCAAGGGGTTTGACATGAGAATTACATCAATCACATACATGCTATCTTATATTCATAAAAATTATAATTAAATACTGAATTGAAATCCATACAACAACATAAACATGAATACAACCCAATTTGCACATGTAAATCATCAATCTGAAAACTTGTTGCTTTTCTTAAAAAGGGTTCTTGAACTCCAAGGGTGGAAAGAAACTCAAGGATGAAAACCTGACATACTTTTACTGTTGATTTTGTGAAGATTGTTGGGGATTTCTTGGAACTTGGATTTGAACTTGAAGAAACTAGGGCTTTGTTCTTGAGAGTATTTTGTGAAAAGATGAGTATATTTGCCCTTTGGATCCTTAATTTCGTATTTTGGCTGAATTAGGTGAGGGGAAAAAAACCTAATAACTCTTGGAAAGTCGGAGTTTAATAAGCAAAATGTGCTCAGCAATGCGATACCCGACGCACTGTGTCGATGGTGTTGATGCAATTGTCGATGTACCACGTCGATGCAGTCGACGCGATTACGGATGTGTCGCAGCCTAATCGCATCGATGCACTATTTTGGGCATCCAAACATGACTTTAATGATGTCCTAAAATTCCAAAACTCACTCAATATAACCTATTGACATCCCTGATCATGAATCAACTTAAAAATTGACATTCTAATGTTGTAAGGATAAAAAGTAAGATCATCCAATTACAAAGGCTAAAAAATGCTTCTAAGTCTTACCACTTCGCTGAATTTTTCTAAGTCTGGGACCTCTTTTGGCAAGCTATATAGTACTGAAATGACTAGGACTTTGCAGGGTCTTACAATTTAATACTCTCTTAACATTTTTTTCAAAAGTCTTATGTATAACCTAATCGACTTTTTTATAATAATTCATGATAAGAAAATCATTTCTCGATGCATAAATAACATCAATTTAAATGTTTCAATAAATAATTTTAGTATTTCCTATAAAATTAAGTCCTTCTAAAATTTAGCAACTTTTAGTTAGTCAAGTTAGTTATTTTTGGTAAACCCTTTTAAATAGACTCTCATAAGTGCCTTAAAAACTTTCTTAGGGCATTAACTGAACCCTAATCCAGTTTCTCTAGTTTTAAAGGTTTATTTTTTTTTGAACCTTTGAAACTCTTTTAAGATTTTTCTTGATTTTTTCTATAAAAATCAAGTGACGACTCTGTGAATTTTCTTAAAATTATTTCACAATTTTCTTGAAAGAGTTTTGAGAAGGTCAAAACCATTTTCTCGCCAAAAGAAATCCTGATTAAAAGGATAAAACACAAATGACAACTCTGCTAGGGATTCAACTAGGTTCTAAACAATTATTTAAACTAACTTGTTTGACTAATTATTCGAATTTGTAATACTTGAAATGTTTGTTGTTTGTGTGTTTAAATTTTTGTAAAACTGAAATTGTTGCATTTTATGACATACTTCCACATTTGAATATATAAATTGCTTTTAGGGTTTCGCGGATGTCCCGACCCCTATTTATCAATTCTAAATAAAGTGTTGGAAATATGACAGTTTATTAGCACATTAGGCGTTCGATGTTTGTTCATATTTTCAAACCCGAGCTGTCCACTTGGGAACCTAATCAAAGACCACTCTAGATATCTAAGATAGAGCAAAACTAAAACTCTTTTTAGGCATGATCCTAGGACGAATCAATACCTGAGGGGGTATTGGGCCCATTATAAGAGCCCACCTTATGTCTATTAACCACGAGTCAATTACAGACGATCATTCTTTATGTGTTTTAATTGAAGAATGTAATGCTGGATTGAACGGACAATTGACCCTTGGGATTTATTTAGGGTTAATGAAATGCCTTACAAATGACATGTATACCTTTCAAACGCTAGGCTTACCTTTGGCTTGAAAGGTCCCATGTATGCTAGGACGCGTAGTAACTATTTATATGCTAAATTGCTTTATCGTCTTGCTTTGTCTATATTTTCTTGATCTGTGTATTTAAATAAAATGTCTTTGGCTTTAAACAAGACTCGTCTATTATTCTATATTGAAATCTTAGAGTATTAATAGGCTTATAAGACTCAAATTTGAACCCTTTCAAAATACCCTTAAATGTCCATCGATTATATTCCTTTCACTTTACCCCACATTTTAATTCAAAATTTCCTTAAGTTATTGTCCAATTTACATTGACCACACTGCTCTTACAATTCGTTTCACTTGTACTTAATTATAAGTAAATCTATCCAAATGTTCTATTAATGGAAAGACTATGTTGTCTTCAAAAGAGTTTTTAGAATAAACCTTTTAGAACGTTTTTTCATAAACACCGATTTCTCTAAATCACTTTGTTAATTCTAATTCATCATCCATCAAATGGTTAAATTTTTTATTATTCAGTCACTTTTTTAACGCATCCTATTCTTAAAAATTTGCTCTAGTTTGTTTCAAACCAAACATATGTCATTTGTTTCGTACATTATTTTGGTTAATTATTATGATCAAAAACTAACAGTTTTACCTTTTGAGTATTTTTCTTTTTTTTAGAGAGAGGCTGATTAGTGTTAGTAGTAAAAACTTTCTCACTTTACAAAGGCAAAGTAATCGCTAGCTGAACATCAGTATTTGACACGGTCTAAGGTCAAGAAAGCAAATATAGATTCATCAGTTCTTGCTTGGGCTAATAGAAGGACTCGTTAAACTATGGATCCTAGTCTAGTCAAGACATATACCACATACGAGTTAGTTTCCACCTTCTCTATGGAAATGGACCTGAGTGCCTCAATAGGAAAAGAAATAACCCCTGAGCTCATTGCTGGTTTGGAGCAACAAATTGCCGAGCTAAGTCATATGGCGATGCAAAGTAGAACACCTTCTCGGAATCCTCTAAACATGACTCTGCCTTCTGATGCTTGACAAATGGGGCCTATGTTTCCAACATTAGAAGGATTTGATCATGATGGTCATTTTTCTTACTTGTCAGAATGCCCCTTCTGGGTACACATTTTCTCATCCAAAGGTTCAAAACATATCCTTGCCACACCATGATCCACCAATGTACACCTATTGTATCGCCCCAGTGGTAACATAGACTAAGGGTTATACTGCTTAGATTCTAATCACTATGTTGAAACAGAAAATCATCCAAGAATATACATTGATGAGATGGTGAACAGAAAGCTCAAGGTCTTAGAAGATACAATGAGAAGTATTCAGGGGTTTGGAAGTAATCAAAGTGTGAAGTATGAAGAGTTGTGTGCATTTCCCGAGAATGAGTTGCCTATTGGTTATAAGATCCTAAAATTTGAAAAATTTGATGGGTCTAGAAATCCTTTCTTTTATTTGAAAAATTATTATGAAAAGTTGATTGGTATGCTAAGAATGAAGGAATACGGGTCAAGCTATTTAGTCAAAGTTTGAGTGGAAAGACTCTAGAATGTCATGCTAAGCAAGACATGACTAAGTGGAACACTTGGGATGACCTAGCAAATGCTTTTGTGGATCACTATAAGTTTCATGTTGATATCATTCCTAATAGGATCTCTATCATAAAGTTAAGGAAGAAACCAAATGAGAATTTTTGTAAGTATGTCATACGTCGGAGAGAAGAAGTAACCAGGGTACATCTCCCTTTTGAAGAACCTAAAATGATCAGTTACTTCATCCATGCACTAAATACAAAGTATTTTTATCACATGACAACAATGGATAGAAAAATATTTATTGAAATTTTTAAGACTGGGAAATGATTTAGGATGACTTCAAGATAGGAAGGATAATAAATTTGACTGAACTGCAATCCACTCATAAGGTCTTTTAGACTGGCTCTTAGAAAATAGGACGAAAAAAGATAAGGAAGTAATAGGAGTGATGACTCAAGAAAATTCTTCCAACTACAAGCAACCTCCTCGATATCAACCCAATGCTCGATATGCTCGATATGCTCATTATCTAATCTTTAATGTAAAAGCGACATATCATGATTAACCTTCACCACAAAGCTATCAAAATAATGCTCCTCGTTCTAATCATAAAAAAAAAACTTCCAGAATTTTCAGGTCATTGGTAAAATATCTTACACAACTTTTTAGAAGGTTGAAATATGCAAAACTAAATCATCCAGTAGAAGCAAAGCTTGTAAGCACTTTTGCTAATTGGTGTGACCAAACAAGTGATGTTCTTAACACTCTGGAGTTTTTGGATATGATACAAAGAAATGTATCACTCTCAAGCGTAAAATTTAGGATCTGATTGACAACAAGGTGATAACGCTTGAAGAAACTCTAGCTAATGTTAACAACAATCTATGCCCAATCACAAGAACTATTCATTGGAATCATCAATCAGAAGAAGCATGAATTTTCCCTCAAAAGGTGCACTTTTGGTGTCCTTCTATCCTATATTTGGAAGTTGTTGCATTTTTTTGTAATCGTTCTTTCTCATTTTATTTTCTTGTAATTTCATTCAGTCGCTTTGTTTCCTTGTAATCGCACTTTATGAGTTGATTTCTTTGTAATTGTTCCCGTTTAGTTGTAATAAACTAAGTTCGACCTGATTTACCTTGTGGAATACGTAGGCATTCTGTATTGGCTTCGACCATATTATCAAGAGTATCAAATATCCCTTTTGTATGTATGAAGTATGTTTGACCTGAATTCCTAAGAATGGAATATGTAGGAGGCCTACGTAGGCTTCGGTCAACCCCTTATAAAATATATCCTTTCATTATTTGTATGAGTTATGTTTGATCCGAATTCCCAGGAAAGGGATACATAGGCGGCCTATGTTGGCTTCAGTCGATCCCTTAGAAGATTTATCTTCCCATTTTATGTTGGAAATACATTTCCTACCTCTATGGAATACGTGGGCACCACACTGGCTCGGTCATATTTTCTGCAAAACATTCATAGAAACTATGGCAAAAATGTTTTGAGAAGATCTAAAAAATTCATCAAAAGGATCCTTTCCTAAGTTAAATAAAGATGACATTGAAGCGTTCAACTGGGGCAGAAATTTTTGAGGTCTCAAAATTTTCTCAAAACATGACATTTGCCACAAAGTTGAAGTTCAAACAACACTGAAGCTGAGATCGGAGAATAATTTTGGAGTTCTCTATACTTAAAGTACTCTACGTTAGAAACAACTCAAGTAGTTAGAATTTTAGACTGGGTAGAATTTTGGAGAAGATCTCAAAAATTTCATACTCATAAATGTCGCAAGTTATAAGAAGTTCGGGAGTTATATGTTATAGACTAGGACAAAATTTTTTAGGAAGATCCCCAAAAATTTCACAAAATCTGTACTTCAAAATAAAAAAAGTTTGCAAATCAATGATCAACAAGGTGTATTAGGAGGGCAAGACAGTGCCAACACAGTCAGTCTCTCAAAACTAAGAATTTTTCTTTGGATGTGAGAACAGTGAAGTCATAAAGTTGACAATGTTAATCATGACACAGGACATTATTAATCCCACTATGGCCTTGCCATAATAATCCAGACATTTTTTCTCCCTCATTTTTATCTTGATTTATGTTTCTATGATCTCTAACACTTCCTCTGATTTTATAGGGAAATGATTCAGCATAATGATGAAGATGCAGAGATATTTTCCTAACTACTATCTCTAAAATCATCATGATTCAAACAACTTCATCTTTATTTTTAAAATTTATCTTCTGGCTTGGTTATAAAAAATTGTTGTATTATTAATGTGTGTTGTTTAAGTTATATAGGTGACGTCATCCAAGATCGCCTCTAAGAAACAAAGCAAAAGTATTATCTTAAAGTTTGAGGATCCAATCCAGAATCTCAAGATATGCACAAGTCCTTTGAAGGACTTCTTGATTCAAAGGATGGCGTTCATTATATTTTGGTCGTCCACCCATTAAAAAAACACATCTTATTTAGTTCAACCAGTCCTTCTAAAGGACATATCTTATTATATTTTCAGTCGTCACCCCATTCAAAATGAAATGGTGTATTCAAGAAAGGTTGTCTGCCTATCAATGAGACACGTTGGATCGTCACCCCGATCAAAGTGACATATTATAATCAAGGTAAGTTATCCATCTTTCAATGAGACACATTAATTCGTCACCCCATTCAAGTGACATGTTACATTTAAGATAGGTTACCCGTCTTTCAATGAGGCATGTCGGGTCGTAACCCTAATCAAAGTAATATGTTATATTCAAGATAGGTCATCTGCCGGACACATTGGGTCGTCACCCCATTCAAAATGATACGTTATATACAATAATCGTCTTACGCCTTTCAATGAGACACATTGGGTCGTCACCGCGTTCGAGTGACATATTACATTCAAGTTAGGTCATCCTCCTTTCAATAAGACATGTTGGGTCGTCACCCTAATCAAAGTGATATGTTATATTAAAGATAGGTCATTCTCATTTTAATGAGACACATTGGGTCATCACCAATTCAAAGTGATATGTTATATTCAATATTGGTAGTCCGCTTTTCGATGAGACATGTTGGGTCATCACCCTAGTTCAAGTGGCACATTACATTTTAATGAGACACGTTGGACCATCACTCTTTTCAAAGTGGAGTATTACATTCAAAATTGGTCGTCCTCCTTTTAATCAGATGTGTTGGACCGTCACTCCATGGAAAGTAGTTGTGCAAATTAAATTAACTATCTCAGCATAGCATGGTCAAATAGGTTTGCACCAATTTATGTTTGTGTAATGATACATGTAAAACTAATTATTTGTTTGAATCGTTATCGAGAGCATCCAAAAGTATGAAATTCTCAAATTAAAACCACAGGTATGGACGACTCCAAAAAGAATGCAGCACAACGTGGAACTTTTTCTTAACAGCAAACTGGGACATAGTTCGGAGAGAAATATCAAACTCTTTGAACGTGAGCTAAAGGACGACTTCCACCACCATCAAACCATACCCCTATTAGAAGGCATGTGGGATATTTTGGGATATTCTATTTTTAGTTTCACTTTTAGGATTCTTTCAAACTCATACTTGAAGTAGCCTTTTCTTTACTTCAAATTCAAGTGATAACGCACTCAGAGCTTTGAAAATTATGTCAAGGTAAATCCTTGCCTATAGATGTGAAGGATCCCACATTCATGTTTAAGATGTTACAAGCCTTCTTTTCATAAGCTAAAATTACATATGACTCATCCCAAACCAAAGATCGTTTAACATAAAAGACTATCTTTTTCACTGATTGAGTCGAACTACAAGCAGTCTGATTTTCTTAATCATTGGGATATGTAGTCTGAGCTGTATGTAGAAAACTCGACTGCATGTAAACATTCCCCCAATCTGCTTATTCCACAGCTTTTCGATTTCACTAAAATTCAAAATCGGTATAGGTCATGAATTCTTTGAAATTTGTGCTAAAAATCAAGCTTTATGAACTGAAAGTAGCCTAGATTCTCATGTAACCTGAGATATTTAGGAAAACTGATATTGAGGACCGACCATAACTCCTGAAAACTCATGCAAAACCCAAACCCTTTCGAGAAATAAATTTATGGCCGGACAAAAATTAGGAACGTCAAACTTCCTTTGCCCAGGGTTACTTGCATCCATCCTACCCAAAGGGAGAGGTCAGTTGTTGACACCTAATTTTTATCCTCCACGACTAAGTTTAATTCTGAGTTTCTTCAATTTTAACTAAAATTTAAATATTTATTTTATTGGATAAATTTCTTCTAAAAATATTTATTTAGATAATTTTGTAATTTTAACTAGCAGTTAGACATTTTGTATTTATAGTGATAGTACAATTTTGTTAATTAGATAACTACTTTACTAAAATCACATTTTAATCAAGGGTTATCCCAAAATTAGTTCAAATGGGTAAATTTTTGATTTAAAAATAATTTGTCCTCAAAAATATCTATTTGAGGAAAAAAATTGTTTGATTTTATTAAATCAAGAAACTCAAAATTAAATTGGTATTAATTCGTACCGGATTACGGTTTAATTTGATCATAATTGAAATCAATTTGGCCATAATTACAATACGATTGGCCAAATTAATTTTCAATGTGATTAAAAATTAAACAAGTTGTTTTAAATTGTAACTCATGGCTATTTTAGCCAAAATTTCTACTCATTCCAACATAACAGCCGCCCAGGCCAATTTGTTTCAGCAATACCATCCGCCCACCAAGCCCAAAATTTCAATAGGCCCTTACCATTTTTTTTAAAAAAAATTGGGCCAACCTTTTCTTAGGCCTATTAATCTGCAACACAAGCCAATTTTGCTTCAGCCTTACACTCCACATTATACAAACAAAAATACAACTCCAGCCCATACCACCACCCTAACTCGACCCACCTCCTTTACTTTTCCATTCCTTCATCAAACACCCAACAGAAATAATACAACGACAACTCAGTGTCAACCATGACAAAAAAACCAAAACAACATCAACAACACTAACAACCACCATAACAACGGTAGTAACACACAAACGGCGTACAAGTAACGGCAACACTGTTAATAATCAAAGCCCAAATCACCCCTACATTTTACCAATTTATCCTCTTGGTACAACAAAAAATGGCTATAAAATAGACGGTTTTCATCTTGTTCAGCTATGCTTCACCATTTGAGGTAAAAAAATTAACTCCCAACATTTCTTTTCTTTGTCCTACTCAACTTTTCAAGAAAATAAATTTCAAAAATTTGGATTTGAAATCTATCCTTTCAAATCTGAAACCCTAACGGCCCCCCCCCCCCCGCCCCCACCCACATAAAACTTTTTCTATAAATAGAGGCTGAGGGATAGGGGTCAGAGAAGGATTTTGGGGGAAAATTTGGGGGGTTTTGGAGGCGAGTGCATCTAACCTCACTTAACTAAAAATCTGGCAAAAACAGCTTTTAAAAATAGTGCCGACTAGAATTGAATTCTAGCAGGTTTGAGTTGATATTTAGGTGGAGGTGGAAGTCCGTCGTCAAATATCGTAATCCCCGTTCGTTGCCCCAAAAAAGGTAAACAAATCAATCTCTTTTAAATTTCCTTATTATCTATTCTTCTTCGTGTTACTCGTAAGCGTAGTAATATGGGATTTTCTGCTGTTGAAGTCTTGGAAAGCCATATTATTATTGTGATTGTTATCTAATTCTGCTGAACCAATGTCCTCGTAGTAGCGATTGGCTTACTAGCTTCATGTTTCTTACTTTAGTTCTCTATTTATCCATGGTTCATGATGATGATTGCTTGTCAATTCTTAGCTCGTTGTTTTATTTTAACTTGAACTGGTATTTCTTGTGTTTAAATCTATTATTTTTTCCTTTGGTGTTTCGTCAATTTCTTTTGTTTTCTTGGGATAGTTCATTACTTCAGCATAATGTCCTCTTGTTCAACTTCTGGGTTACATTTTAGTGATAATGTTAACATTGCTTTGTGATTTTTTTTTGTTTGAAGATGGCTTGTTATTATTTTAATCCATTGTTCCACATTGATGTTTTTTTGTCAATCTTTACTTCAGTATTTACCTAGTTCTAAAACTATGAAAAAAATATATACACTTGTCTTAGAATTTAGGTTCAGCTATTGTGATTATATAGGCCTTTAGAAGTTATTATCCTCATCTCTTGAAATTTATTACTTTGTTGCTCGGAATAATTATTTTGTCAAAAGTTATTATCATCATCTCTTGAAATTTATTTGTTACTTCATTGCTTGGGATAATTATTTTGTTAGTGCCAAAAGAGATAATTGTTGGTGTTTCTTTTTTTTTTATGGCATTCTTTAGGACAATTTAATTGCATTGGTTGAAAAAACATTTTGTTAAGTGATATGTTTTAACAAAAAGAATATATATATATTCGCCAAGTATATGCTTCGATAAAAATATAGCATAAGTTGCGTATTAATCCTTATGCTTTTTTGATGCATGTGACACCGACTTGAGTCTCAATGGGCCAAAGCGGCCTACATTTTGTACTAGTCTAGATGCCTTTATTTTTTAAGAAACAAGGATGATATATGCCAATATACAGCAAAAAACTGAAAATGCACTGAAACAATGCAAACTTTACGCACAAAGGTACACACCAATGTGTGGTGTACATAAAGAAGGAAGGTCAACGTGCAAGCTTTACACGCTGATAGATAGCTTGTATATAGAAAAAATGCAGAAAAAAATTGGGCTTGTATACATGTAGTATATACTTTAGAATAACTGGCTGAAGTCCATAATTCAAAGCCCAAAACTGGGCAGTTTTATTAATGGGTCAATTAAGGGTCCAATTTCAATTTTTGTATTATTTGTATCTTATAATCATCTTTGTTTATGTGCACTAACATTCTAATCAATTAATCTAGACAAATTCCCTAAAGTGTGGTCATTTTATTTTAGGGGAAAGGACAAATATAGCACCTAAAACTAAAATAATTCCACAAAACTAGCACCTAAATTTAAAAACCCAGTAAATAACTACCATCATAACCATTTATACGGTAGTAGTGTGTTCCATCTCCTCAAATGTCCAGTGCTTTAATTATTTGGAAATGGAAAAATAAAATGTCCAATATTCCTCGTCATTATATTGTGTACAAATTCCATTATTGAATTCCCTCTTCATACGTTAATCTTTTCATGTTGACATCTTTTAATTATTTTTTTCAAGTCTTTCACGTTGAGTACAAAATTAAGGGAGGAAAAATAAACTACCTAGTCTGAACAATCATGATAAAACAAACCAATTATCTTAGTAATAATAGCTTTACACTATAATTTTTTATTTTATTTAAAAACTATTTTATTTAAATAGCCACTATCATAACCATTTATACGGTAGTAGTGAAATACACTTTACTGAATTAGTATACTGAAACTTGTTTGAATCTTCAACCCAGAACAAAGTCTCTCTCTTTATTTTAATTTTTTAGGCTAAACCCAAAATTCTCTCTCTCTGTCACTTTCTCTCTTCTTCTTCTTCTTCTTCGTACATTGCGCGATCTCTGCACCTTCAAAGTTATTTTCCTCTTCTATACATATATTCACTTTCTACAAGTCATCCTTTATTCCCTTCTTCGGATTTCATCTGTAAAATATGTATTTATGTGGTATATATATTGTATCAACGTGGTAAAAAAGTGTATCAATCTACTATAAAAGTGTATCAATGCGCTATCAAAGTGTATCAATGTTGTATAAAAGTGTATCAATATGATATAAAAGAGTATCAATTGGGTATAGGGACTACACGTACTTGCATAGAATTTTCTTTCTCTTTTTTAAAAATTGTATCAATGTGGTATAAAAGTGTGTCAATTAAGTATAGAGACTGCATGTGCCCAATTGGGTCAAATTGCTAAAAAAAGGGAATTAATTTAGCCGACTGGCTATAGCATGTCCAACTTTTCAAATGTTGGCCATTTTTTTAAATGGTCAGCCTATGTCCTTTTCCCTTTATTTTATCGTAGTTTTCTTTATTTAAGTCATAATTTTTTCCACCTAATTTGTCTTGTCCAAAAACGGACTAAAATGGTTCCTTTAATTTTCCCCTTAAAACAAGTCTTTTAAATATTAAGTATTTTATTCAAAATGACATTTGTTGAGTTCATACAACTAATAGTCTATTTGGATTAAAATAACTTTCTTCAAACTCAAGAAACTAAAATTCCTGATAAGTTTTAACTTTCCATAATTAATAAGATGCTTTTAATTTAATACTCTCTTAATATTTTTTTCAAAAGTATTATCTATAACTTAATCAACTTTTTTATTTATAATAATTGATAATAAGAAAATCATTTCTTGATGCATAAATATATCCATTTTAATATTTTAAATAAATTATTTTTGTATTTACTATCTAATTAAGTCTTTGCGAAATTTAGCCACATTTAGTTAGTCAAATTAGTTATTTTTTGTAGACCGTTTTAAACGGACGCTCCTAAGTGCCTTAAAAAAACCTTCTTAGGGTGTTAACTGAACTCTTACCTAGTTTCTCTAGTTTTAAAGGTTTATTTCTGTTTTTGAACCTTTGAAACACTCCTAAGATTTTTCTTGACTTTTTCTATAAAAATCAAGTGGCGACTCTGTGAATTTTTTTAAAATAATTTTGCAATTTTCTTGAAATAGTTTTGAGAAGGTCAAAACAATCTTCTCGCCAAAAGAAATACTGATTGAAAGGATAAAACAGGCATACCTCAGAGGTTAGCCTTCGCGATAAGGGCATGGCATGGAGTCTACCCTCTACGATAGCAGCGTGCCATGCTACTGTTTTAATTTCATCATGTATTTGATTTTTTCTCTAGGTGTGAGGGGTTTTTGGTATTTTTACCCCTTGTATGACTTATAAACATAAAATAACCTTTTTCCTTCAGTTTTAAAAGATCAAACACTCTTCTTCTTCTCTCTAACTCAAAATCCAAGAACATTTAAGGATTCTTACAAGAAATCACTACTCCAGGCTCTAAATTTTGATTTCTTTTCAAATTCATTTGTATTTCTAGCATGCTACTCATCCCTAACTTGCACTCTTACATTGTGATATTTATTTAATAATTATACATGATATTTAATTGTTAGGTTTGAAATTGGGTTGAGGGTTTTTGATAGTTATTACATGAATTACTTTTCTCACGTTTTGAATCATTCGTTTATGGTTTAATTCATGGTTATGGTGATTGAATTGATGCATTATTTTAATGGTTGGAATTGGAGGCATATTGATGGAATTTTGGGTTGGTAATTGCATAACATCAACCTACTTTATAATCTTGATTTTGAATATGCACAATTGCATGCTTTAACTTATTTTTGGACCTATTGCATTGAATTACAAGATAAACGAATGAATATGATTTTGGAATGGCCGTGGCGGCCATGAATTAGATTTTAAATTGAACTTAGGAGTTAATTTGGTTATATGGTTTTTTTGTCATAATTAAATTAGCTTGCAAGCATATTGGTAAGATGATATCAAGTGGTAAATTCCTTAATGAATGACACATGGGTTAACGGTTAGCTATATGCAAATTGTTTTAATTTGGTATTAAAGGAAATTATATAGCTCACCGTGAAAGTCTAGATCCCAAGAAGTCAACATTGTCACCACATTTGTTGATGTTGGGGGTCCATGTGACTGTTTGCTTGGTTCACACACACACACACACTATATATATATATTGAGAGGGATATGACCTTGATGTCTTTAGCCTTTTCTACAGTATTTACTAAGTTCGTGTGGCTAACACGCATTGGGGCCCTTCTAGTAAGGGGAGCCTGATCCATATAGCCCATGGGTACCTTTAGGATGGAGCAAGCTATACAGTGTAAGTTAGGTCTTTAAAATCACATGTTCATGGACTTTGTCTTATATATATATATATATATATATATATATATATATATATATATATATATGAATGTGCTGCATATGATTTATGACTAGATTTTTGTAATTGCATTATTTTATCTCTATCCCCTGAGTTACGTGACAGTTCTCGCCTCATTGACCATCCATAGATGCTATATCATTTTATGTTGTAGGGTTCGAGGGCTTTTCTTTTGCTACTTTGTAGCGTTAGGTGGTTGAGTACTTCTGTTGATCGATTGTGAATTGGTGATCCTCCATCCTTCGAAAAGCCCTATCATTTCATTGTTCCTTCATTACATGTTTTAGTACTATAGATCTTTTTTGGTCATAGTCGAGGGCATGCCCTACTTAATTGTATTCTAGTTTTAGAGGCTTTTGTGGACAAGTGTGGGTTGGATTATTGGTTTTGACTCCTAGAACTCTTATTTGACTTATTTACCTTTTTATTACTATCTTGATTGGCTTTTGATTTATTACTATTATTGTGGTGTTGAGGTTAGGCTAAGGGTGTTGTCTCTGTCCATGTGGACTTGATATACTTGTAACGAGTAGGCCCTAGTTTGGGTCATGGCATATGGTATAGACGACTTTCGAGTCCTATGGATGGTTTGGTGAAATACAATACTTCGTATTTTTAGTGTACTTATGTTTTAATTTAGAATTTGATATCTCTATTGATTGATTTGATTTATTATCTCTTTAAGTGTTGACTTTAGAATGGTATTTTGGCTTAACTAGTTCACCCAGTGGTGAGTAATGTAGGTGCCACTCACGATGGGCTTGTATTGTACAAAATTTGCTATCGGAGCCTTGGTTTATCAATCTCTCCATACTAGAATAGGGCTATTAGAGTCTCATGAAATGGTACAAAGACATTTGTACATATCTTTGGAAGGCTATAGGGGTTTAGAAAATATGCCATTCTTATTTATTTCGAGCTAAAACTTGATTCCAATTGGTATCTAGCGATCCAAATTGGTATATAATATTCTTTACTTTTTTGTCCATAGATGGTGAATACTTGATAAAAAAACCAGTAGCCCCTGCACCGACTTCTCCAGCTGGAGAGCCATCCATAATCAAATGATAAGTAAAAGGAAGAGGTAGAAGAAGGAGCAGAAAAGCTACACATAGTAGGGGTGAAGCTCAGGAAAGAGATGACCAGATACTTGAAAGGTCAGTATCACCTCCATCAACTAATGATCATTATGAAAAAAGGGAAGCAGTAGAGGAGAAAAAAAGTAGAGCTTTAGTTGGAGACACCAACTGGGGTTGCAGTTCTATCTCCTATGTTTGCTGAGGTTATTTAGAAGGTATTAGATATTTTAAGTGGATTAGCAAAACTAGAGGCACACCCACAGTACAGGCTTTTTTGGCTCTGATTATTCACCCTATAGTTTCTACAGTTGCTGGAATAGATGAAGTTTCAAGGACCAATGTTTTTCCTCATCTGATTTTGTGTTCAATGATGACTGGTATAGAAAATTAGTTATTGACCAATGTTTTGAATATGAGACTATCTATACTTGAGGGTTCTGAGTCTGAAGATGCATTTGAGTTCATCACTGGCTATTATGGGAGGTTGCATAAGATGGTAATTATTTTCCAACATGGAGTAGAGCTTGTGAATTTTCTATTAGAGAAGGATGTTAATCAATAGTGGCAGGCATACATTGAAAATCGATCATGAGTTTTACCTTTATTGACTTGGGAGAAGGTTCACGCCTTATTCTCAAAGTAGTATGTGGCACGGGCCCTCTAGTACCTTAAGAAGAATGATTTTTTGGCATTGAGGCCGGGTTATATGTTTGTTGCAGCTTATGAGGCTAAGTTCCATGCTTTTTCCTGCTATCCTACTCAGTTGTTGACTGCTAAGGAGGAGGATATTCAATTATATGTTAAGGGTTTAAATTATGATCTTTAGGTTTTGTTTGTGCATATGATTTCTGCAAGGAAGGGGTTCGTGTTAGATTATTTGAATAAGTTGGAGTGGGTTATGAAAATAGGTCAAGCTAAGATGTTTTCTAAAAGGTCTAGCAATGTTGGGAATTTCAATGGGTATTTATCTAAGGGCCACGATAAATAGGTGATCACACTCAAAATGCACTATTATTTGGGGGCAAGAAGATCATTGTTAATATAATAACCCAACTTGACTTAGGGTCGAATCCACAAGGAGTTTGACTAGTTTTAAAATCCTACGTATGTTGAAGGCTACTAAGTATTGGCCCGTAATGCACACTTAAAGAAAGATATAAATTGAATTGGGGGTTAACATTTGAAATGTTTTTGAACAAAATTATCTAGTGGAACTAAATAAAAGAAACAATTTTTTATTCCAATCCAATGAGAGAAGAATCTTGGGGCTATGCTTTCCGAGGGGCAATTAGTGTATGGGTGCACGAGAGTACAATTTCAATTCTAGCTAATGACTATATGGGTAGGATAGTTAGAGGTTATGGTGTTAGTCTTTCAACAAAACCCCCAAAATTTCACCTAAAAATTCTTTTGAATACCTCATTGGTGTGTAAAATTAATCAACCCAGAACCTTAATTTGGCTTCCCTATTTCTATGATGATGACCAAGAAAGAAAACCCACAAACCATCCTTATTTCTAAGACAATGTTAAAGAGTAAGATACAATCTACTTTATTGTTCACTAATACTCATCACCCACACCCATCTTTCAAGGATAAGTGTAGGATCTAAAGAAATACCTGGATCCCTCTTATAAGGATGATATGGGGTTTAAGGAAATTGGGGCTTTCACCTACAAATTCCAATTTAACAATTATATATTAGTGAAACCCAACATTATTAGCTAAGAATCAAAACTAGTGATCATTACTCATACACATTAGAATCCTATTTCAACATAACCCCAAGAATACTAGTTAGCTACTCATGAAAATTGAGAAAAGAATTATACCCAAGTTGGCATTAAATGCCTCCATTGATTCAAAGCAAGAATAATACCAAATCCAATTCCAAATTGTAACTAAAATCTTTTGGAATGTCAACAATAATTGTTCTTTCCTAATTTAGAAGGGTTTTACACCATACAAAACATGAATTATAGTTAGAAGATGCCTCAAAAGTGTAAGGGTCTTGCCCTTTTGAGAGTTAGAACCAGCAGTGTAAATATTTATGAATCTGTCCTTGAAAGAATTCTACAAACATTGTGATCATCGGTAGCTTCTTATTATCGCGAATCCCGTAATTTTAGTAAGCCTATAACGATCGTGATGCCTTGAACAGGATTTGACTGGTCACAATCGCGGCCCTCAGACTGCGATTGTGGTAAATGAGGTCGATCCTTGCTCTAGATTTTCCAGCTTTTCCACTAAATTTTTCCTTTTTGTTCTCTTTCCATCTCACTTCACTTGTTTTCTTTTAATTACTTGTAAACCTACAAAACATGGGAATCAGTGCAACAAATGGCAATTTTGCCTCATTTATACAATTTAACCACAGTAGTGTGGATGGTTTGGATGTCAATGAGTGGTAAATCATCAATGCCCCAAACTTAAACCTTTACTTGTTCTCAAGCTACACTACTTCTTATTAAATGAGACTATGCAATTATAAGCTCATTCATACAACCAAATGATCACAATGATTTCGAACATGGTTTGCACCAACAAGTAGCTCTCGAGCATGGGAAAAACTATTCTCACAACTCCACTAAAACTAAACCATACTTTCAAGGATGCAAAAAAATTTAAAGAAGTGACATCTTGGTCAAGGATGCAAAAAACTTTAAAGAGTCCTAACTCTCTAGAAGTGACTCTTCATGGATAGCGACTTGACTACACTCTTTTACCTTATTTTTTGGAAGATGACAACTTCACCCGCCTCAATTAGTCTACATGCCTCCTCAGAAAAAGAAATCCCAAATACTAAAGTATCTATCATGCAATAAGAGATTTAAGTGATATCACTCACTCTCATAAAGAATCTCACAATGCGAACAAGTATCATACCAGATGCTTGCCCTTATTTTCGCCACTACATTGAGTACTCTTGATTGGAGATCTCGAAGGGTTTTTTCAAGATTCTAATGTAGGCTCGGAGAATGATATGATATCATTTGGTAACAAAGTGACTACACTCTCCTAGAACATCTACATCACACTATTCAATCAAACTTTGGACCATGGACCACTTCATATATGTGTCTACTTTCACTACCTTGATTCACCCATTTTCTTGAAATAATTTTCTTCTTATTTATTTCTTTTGTGCAATCTATGCTTTTCTCCTTTTTTGATGGTTGTTTTCTTTTTCACTTTTATACTTACTTAGCTTTTAGTCATCCACTTACAATACCATGGCCCATGGTCACCACTTCCATGACTTACCACCCCTAACTCAAGTTCTTGGCCTCATGCTGCATTTTCAAGTTCAAGAAGGGTAGGGTTCAAAAGATGGGTAAACTTCAAATGGTTCAAGGCTTGTAATGAGATTGCCAAAGAAAGGTTCAAAGGCTCAAAATGGGTGACTAGGGATACTATTCTATGTACGGGTAGGCTCTTTAGGCTAAAATATATTCCGATGTTCAGAAAGAAGGCCTAAGATAATTTCACCAACCAAAAAAAATCTCAATTAGCCTTGAGAGACTAACGGGGCAAGTTCTAGATGATATAAGTTAGCATGAGAGTTAAACTACTATGCTCAGTATACAGAAATGTAAATTTTTTAAGGAGGCTCAATTACATTTTCTACTAGAGACAAAAGGAGGTATTTACCATATACTTCGAACTAAGGACTTTGGAGTCACAAAAAGAGGAAAAACATCGCTACAAAATTATTTATGTCCATGCCTTTGGTTTTCAAAAAATATTTTTTTGATGTAGGGGGTGCTTGTTTTGCATTCACGCCATGCAAAATTTGTGTAATACCCCAAACTTTTCTTAGTTCATTTAAGCTTATAGTGCATTCTTAAGGGGCTTAGAACCTAAAAATCTTAGCTAAGTGTTGAAGACTTAGTGTTATTTTTAGCTTCGTAACTTTGAGGACTTTTAAGTTGACCTTACGGGACCCGAGACAATGGTTTTTGAGCTGATTCAAGTTCAAGGGTGTAGGTAGCATGTCTCGAATAATTTTTTGGGTTTTTAGATGAGGTTTGGACCACGTTTGGATTTCAATTCCAGTAGCTCAATGCGATTCCACCTCGTCCAATGTTTGATGTTCTATTCTACAAGGGTCAACTTTGAAAGTGAACAACTTTTTATGTATGTAGAATTTTTCATCTCAAGACCCACCAAATTGTAGATAATTGAGTTAGCTTTTCAACTATACCAATTTTTCCTTAATCCGATACGCAGGTGAAAAGTTATTGCATTTTTTGTGTGAGGCAGTAACCCACCGCGATTACACCACATCACAGTGAGCCTTCAAAATGCAATCGGCATTATGAATTTTTGGCTTAAATAATGGAGGGGCAATGAGGTTTTTTCCCAACTCAACCAAGTCGTAAAAACACGATCTAAGCTTTAATTGGGGCATTATTTTCCCTCATTCTCCAATTTTTCTCTCAAAGACCATACCCTAATCATCCCTCCCAAAGATCATCCATTCCATCATCTTCTCTTCAAGAAAGATCAAGATTTTAACTTCCCTAATCCAATAATCTCAAGAATTCTTTCAAGAACATCTCTGTGGCTTTCAAGGGCAAGATTTCATCCATCAAATCAAATCTATTAAGGTATATGGGGTTATGAACAATGATATTCCTTTCATTTTTGTGCCCGAAACTAGCTTTTAAAGGTGAATTAATATGATTTGCAATTTAGGGTTCATACCCAATTATCATTATTTGAAGATTATGATGTTACAAGTGATTTAAATGTTGAATTGCATGTCTACTTCCATATCTTCTTGCATGTGACTTGATTTTACAAATTGAGAGTTGAATTTGATTTTACAAATTAAGAGTTGAATTTCATTATCTTGACTAGAATTGTTAAAGAATTTCAAGATTTGTATTGTTGTTATCTTGACTAGAATTGAACTTTGTGATTTGACATGAGTTTCAAAAATGTTTTTGAAGCCCCAAGTTTAATTCTTGATATTTCAAGAACGATTATGTTAAAGTATGATTTGATCTTTTGATCCTCAGCTAATATATGGAATCCACATTACAATTTTGATCACAGTTTAAAGTAAATAAATGCATAATTGGTCTTCATTCTAAACCCTTATGCTAGTTTTAAAGTGGATTTCCGACAGAATGAGCATACAAATTAATGGGAGTAATATTTAGCACCGAGTTGGGTATGCGTCCTAGTTTACATGCCCAGAACTACGAGACAATGTATGTTCAGATTATCAGATTATTCCCATTTATATGGATGCAGATACATATTGTGATCATTTAGCTCAAGTTATACTCCTTGACAAGAGTATGACATCTCTCCCCAACGTGAGGTTTTCCTTTTTGGGGAAATAGACTATGGAAACTATGACAGCTCACATAGTGTATGTCAGTTAGAAGAACCTCCCTAATATAAAATACTAATAAAAAAGGATAACAGAATAACTTTTAGAAACTAAGTGTAAAGGCTAACATTTTTATTCAGATATTATTTTACATAAGAGATTTTCTATGAGATTTAAGCTTTGAGTTTTCAAATGATAAAGGTGAGCCCTTTTTACACTTAGCCTGCATGATTTAAAAGTTGACTTAACTTTAGTCCTACTTATTCAACGAATAGAAAGAGTAAAAGTGTAGCTTTTAGAACTAAGTGTTATGGCTCACAAGATTTATATAGTATGCTTTATTATTCATGATTTATGATTTTCAAATTTTAGTTATTCAAGCCAATGTGAGTCATTTACACTTAGCATGCATCCTTTTACAAGTTTATATAAACATTGAGATATTATTTTATTTACTCATTCACCCTCACATGCTCAGTACATTCCAAAAATACTGATCCACATATACATCTATGTGCTACATTGTTTAATAATGTAGGTACAAGTTGTAGCATGCACAATCATAATCAGATAGTTGCAGCTTCCAATCAGCAGGTGATGAGCTCTTTTGATTCAAGGGTTCGAGTCAGTTATAGTTCGAGTAGCCTTTTTCTTTCTTTATTTAGTCGTATTGATTCAGGATAGTTGGGGGTTATGTCCCAACTACCTATAGTCAATACTAGTAGAGGCTTCATAGACAGTAAGTAGAGTTAATGTATTTGATTTTGATTTTGTCTTGTATAATCAGAGTTGTTATCATGTTAATATAGTTTGTATTGATCATATCAAAAAAATATTTATCTTCTACTTATTTCTTTAAGATTTATGTATTTCATTCAGTTGCTCATGAATTATGCCTGTACAAGGGTTAGCTTGGGATCACTTGTGGTCCTAAGCACCGTGTGACGTCCAGGGGGTAGTTTTGAGGCATTACAATTTGCTATTGATGGAACCAAACCAAGCTATAATCTCCCATTTTATCTCTCATAAGGGCGAACCATATGGCTACTCAAACTTCACCATAGGTGTAAGGGCGATCCCAAAGATCCAATGTTATAGGTACTTAGATTTCCTTATCATCTATGGCTCCAAACCCAAACACGACAATTTTCCTTTATGAATATCGTCACTCAATCAACCATAGGGAAAGGATCGTTCGACATCATCATGAACAAAATAATAATAAAAAAATCTAATAATGAAATTAGACAACTAATCCATGAAATGTAGGCACCATCAAGGTGCCCAAATATTACAACCCAAAATAAAAAATATAATCATCCAAAAACAAAATAAAAGCATCCAAGTAGATATTAAGATAATACAAATAAACCAAATAAGTACGGTTACTAAAGAGACGAGAACCTCCAACTGAAAGCTTACAGTGACCTCAGTGCAAATTATCAAAGTTAAAAAGAGTAAAGGGTGCTCCCTTTATCCGCATCAAGGACTTTCGTCGCACTCAGTCATAGCATCATCTGAATCTAACCATGTATCTAGTATCTCATCATCATCATCATCATCATCTCAGAGTGAAAGAAGTCTGTCTTTGGGTTTTAGGACCTTCCATAGGCCTTTTACCCTCTTTCATATCTTCATAAAGAACTTATCTCTCTTTTTATTCTTTCTCTTCTTTATCTTATCATGAGACTTCTTAATCTACCCATCCGACTATGCTAAAGATGAGTATGCCCTCTTAAGCTTAGAAATGATGGCCCCCTACTCATGATGATATGCAAGAAACCGCTCATAGTAAAGAGCTTTTAATAAAGCCATCTTAATACTAGAATGATAGCTGTTATTGAACTCAAACTCAATCAAAGGAAAGTGGTCATCCCAACTACCCTTGAAATCAATCGCACACACTCGCAGCATATCTTCTAAGGTCTTAATGCTCATTTCTGCTTGACCATCTATTTGGGGATGAAAGGCTGTACTGAGGTAAACTTGGGTACCTAAACCCTTTTAGAACGCTTTCCAGAAATAAGAGGTAAACTGGGTACCTCTGTCTGAGATAATAGATAATGGAATACCGTGCAATCTGACTAACTCTTTGATGTAGAGTTTTGCATAATCCTCGGTTGAATAAGAGGTATGGACTGGAACAAAACCAACTAATTTGGTCATCTTATCTATAATGACCGAAACCGAATCATGCTAATGATGAGTACGAGGCAAACCCATCACGAAGTCCATGTTCACTTATTCCCACTTCTATGTAGGAATATTGAACTCTTACATGGATCCACTAGGCTTCTGATTCTCTATCTTAACCTACTGACATATAGAGCACTTATCCATAAAATCTACCATATCTCTCTTCATCCAACTCCACCAATAGATATCCTGCAAGTCGCGGTACATCTTTGTGGCCCCTAGATGAATAGTATAGCGCATACCATGTGCTTCTGCAAGAATTCGTTGTCTCAAGTCATCTACACCTGGAACACACAGATGACCCTGAAAATGAAATACACCATCTCCCCCTTGGGAGAAAACCTCAACCTTCTAATCCTTGACTAACTCTATCAACTTGACTAGACTGGGATCTCTATCTTGCTTTTCTTTCACCTCGAAAACTAAAGATGATTCTAAACTACTCTGAGCCCATATATTACCCTCCTCTGTATTAAATAAGTGAACACATAGTCTAGCAAGTTGATGGACCTCCTGAGCTAACTTCTTCTTACTATCCTCAACATGAGCAACACTACCCATAGACAGTCTACTGAGAGCGTCGGCCATTACATTTGCCTTGTCCAGATGATAGAGGACACTCATGTCATAATATTTCAAGAGCTCTAACCACCTTCTCTGACGAAGATTGAGATCTTTCTGAGAAAAGACATACTGAAGTCTCTTACGATCTGGGGACATATCTATATAAACTCCGTATAGATAATGCCTCCAAATCTGTAAGGCAAATACTATGGCTGCTAACTCAAGATCATGAGTAGGATAATTATTCTCATGGGGTTTAAGTTGTCTGGAGGCATAGTCTATGACCTTACCATGCTCCATAAGGACACAAGCCAAAACTACTCTAGATGCATCACAATACACTACGAAACCATTTGAACCATTTGGAAGAGCCAAAATTGGAGCTGAGGTGAGTCGATTCTTCAACTCCTGAAAAATATTCTCGTAAAGATCTAACCACTGAAACTTGACTTTATTCTAAGTCAATTTGGACATAGGGAATGCAATAGAAGACAATCCCTTAACAAACCATTTGTAATAGCCATCCAAACCCAAGAAACTCCTGATATCTAATGGAGAGATAGGTCTGGGCCAGTTTCTTACTGCTTTGGTATTTTGAGAATCTACTCTAATGCCATCATCGAAAATGATATGACCTAGGAATCTACTGGCCTTAGACAAAATTTGTACTTACTAAATTTGGTAAATAGTTGATGATCTCTCAGAGTTTGAAGTATGATTCTGAGATGGTCTGCATGATCACATTCATTGTGGGAATAGACAAGAATATCATCTATGAAAAGAATGATGAACATATAAAGTACTGCTTGAACACACAGTTCATCAAGTCTATGAAAGCTGCAGGGGCATTGGTAAGACTAAAGGCCATGACTAGGAATTTGAAGTGATCATACCAAGTTTGGAAATCTATTTTCTGAACGTCACATTTCCTAACTCTGAGCTGATGATAGCCTGATCTAAGGTCTATCTTAGAGAAATAGCTGGCACCCTGAAGTTGGTCAAATAAGTCGTCAATTCGGGGAAGTGGATACTTGTTCTTGACTATAACTTTATTGAGCTGATGGTAATCAATGCACATTCTGAGAGAACCGTCTTTCTTGTGCATGAATAAGACTGGTGCACCCCACGGGGACATACTAGGTTTGATGAATCCCTTATCTCAGAGATCTTTAAACTGTTCTTTTGGTTCATTGAGTTCTGTTGGTGCCATTCTGTATGGCGGAATAGAGATAGTCTAAGTATCTGGAAGAAGATTAATACCAAAGTCTATTTCCCTTTCGGGAGGAATTCGTGAAGGATCTTCGGGAAAGACATCTAAATATTCACTCACCACTGGGACTGATTCAAGACTGGGAGTTTTGGAACTAGTGTCCTTAACTAGAACAAGATAATAGACACATCCTTTAGACATCATTTTCTACACTCGACGGTAGGAAACAAGCTAACCACTGAAAGCTGAAGTCCTACCCCTCTACTCTAGGATAGGTTCATTCAGAAATTGGAACTAGCCTGTTCTATTTCTGCAGTCGACTATGGCATAGCAGGAATAAAGCCAATCCATGCTGAGAATGACATCAAAATCAGTCATCTCTAATTTGACTAAGTCTGCTGAGGTGACTTTTTGTGCTATCATAACCGAAAAGTTCTTGTATACCCATTGGGCTATGATAGTTTTACCCACTAAGGTAGAGACAAAAAAGGGTTGTGCTAGAATTTTGGGACTGACTGCAAATCAACTACTATATAGGGAGTAACGAAAGACAAGAAAACTCCTAGATCTAGCAAAGCATAAACATGTACATAAAAGATCTGTAACGTACTAGTAACCATATCAGGAAAATTTTCCTAATCTTGTTAGGACTAGAGAGCATAAAGTCGATTTGGGCGTTGCCCACTAATAGCACTGGAAGTGGCACCCTATTGATTTGGGCGACCAGACTAGGCTAAGGAATGGTTCTGCTTACCTTGATAACCTAACTGGGGACAATCTTTGACTCTGTGGCCTGGCTTGCCACACCTAAAATACACATCGCTGCCAGCTCTACAAACACCCTTGTGGTTCTTACCACACGTCTGACAAAGAAGATTTGTTCGGGTACTGCCAATACTGCCCTATGATTTAGAGCCTGGCGCCTTATCTCTGCTACCCTCCCTAAACTTAGGAACTGGAGCACTGGCTGAGGAAGGAGCTGGAATGGATAAATTAGGATAGAACTGAGAACGGTTACCACCTTCTGACTTAGGCTGAGCAAAGTTGAAACTATATATCCTTGCTCTCTTATTCTACCTCCCTTTCATCTTAATCTTTTTCTCTTCTATCTGTTGAGCATGGGTCATAATCCTGGCTATGTTTATGTCACTATTCAATATCACGAACCTGAACTCATTGACCACACTATTATTCACTCCAAAAATAAACTTACTCATCTTAGCCCTACTATTTGCAATCACGTGAGGAGCATATCTGGCTAATTGAGGTAACTTAAGAGAATACTCTTTCACCATTATGTTGCCCTGCCTGAGATTGATAAATTTTAACATATTGGCTTCCCTCAGCTCTTGGGGAAAGAATCTATCTAAGAATGAAGTGAAAAACTGCTCCCATTCTACGAACCCTGCATCAACTGCTCCCTCTGACTTCCACTATTTGAACCAAGTGTGAGCCATAACCTGCAACTGGTATGCAGCTAGCTCAGCACTCTCAACAGCTGACACCCCCATGATATCGGTAACCTTCTAAACTTGATCAACGAATTCCTGAGGGACCTCATCTAACTTAGACCCGTAAAAAAATGGAGGATTGATTGGGGTAAAATCCCGATTCCTGGCCGAAACAACAGCTGGTCGATCATTCTGAGAAGTAATTGATTGAGAAAGAGTAGTGAATGCAGCTCTAAACTTTGTATGAGAAACGTGTTCGTCTAAGGGATCTTCTTGGATGGTCTAAGGGGCTGACTGATTCCCATTTCTTCTTTTGGGAGGTATGTTCTATAGAAGAAAAGGAGAAACAGATTAGACTGAGAGTTAAGCTTGAGCTCATGCTCATAGGCATGACATAAATACTAAAATAAGGGAAATTCTTCCTAAAACATCTTATAGCCTCCTTTACATAAATGTGGCGCACAACACACCCATGTACAAGACTCTACTAGATGCGATTTTCAGACTTCCTAGGACTCTATTGAACCTTTGGCTCTGATACCAAGTTTGTAAAGCCCCGAATATGGTACCCATTATGCTACATGGTGCTCATAAACCCGAAGGACCACAAGCTAACCCATGACTTATATCTGTACCTGAATATTTCATAACATTCAATATAAATGCACAAATAAAGGCTGAAAGGCCATAAGGTTTAAAACTGAGACATAATATCTGATAAAATATAACATCTGGGTGGGGTATGAAATACCCAAAACAACTGAAATAACTGTCTAATCATGATAGTCTAAAAAGTTTCTATCTGTCTGAATAAGGAGTTGATCGGACATGTCCCCAGCTAAATCCAACTACTGAAATAAACTAAGTACTAAAATGATAAAATAATGATCATGTCCTCAAAGAATGAGGACTCACTGCTGACTCTGACTACTGAGTACTGGAATGCTACTGATGCTCTGGAGCTTGAACTTCTGAACCTATGGTATAAAATACTATAGCACAAATGCGTTAGTACGTTTGAATATATTGATATGCAGGGAAGGTAGGCTGAATGCAAAGGGTTCAAATGCATGAACAATGCTAATTGACAAGATGACATGAACGTGAGAATACATGCATGAATAAGTAACTGTGACTTAATTCGTGATGGTATTAACTATTGAGTCTGATTACTGATAACATAAGTCACTGATAACTGATATAACTAATACTGAGCAACTGTATCTGATAGTCTAGGTTCTAATGAAATTGACTCAGTTCCATATTGTTCTGAGTTGACTGTATCTGAATGTCCTAAAACTCTAAAGAACTATCTATGTTATATTACTGAGACTGAGTCTGAAACTGTAATTGTGGGAAGTAGTCATCTAATTGACATACCCCAAATAATGCAATATAGCTGAGTTGGGGTCCAATCTATAACCCCAATTAGAAGGGTGTCAATGCCGCACCACTAGTAAGGACAAGTTGTGGGTAACCCTCATCTGATAGTATCCCTAAAAGAGAATAGTGGAACCCTTATCTGATAGTGTTTATCCACCTCATCAACCTTTATCTGTCAGTATTGATGTCTTAACCTATGATGGCTACATAGTTGTGGAATGCAAGGATTGCTTATAAGGATCACACCCTCAACTGTCAGTATGTGTCCTCATCCTTGGTTCACTCGGTGCTAAATCCTGCTCCTATCTGAATAGATACTGAACATGACTAATTGAACTGAATTGGGGAAATATAGTTAGATGATTACCTCTCACTATTTCTATTTTGGTCTCAGTCTTCAAAATAGAACTCAGTTTAGTTCTACAGAATCAGGACTGTTAGATACAGTCACTTTATTAATAGTAATTCAGATTATCAGTGATCCCAGATTATTAGTATATTCAGTTATCCGATTCAGTTCTAGTATACTCAGTCACAGTAAGAACAATATGCGCAATAGTTATAGATCCTCTATGTATGCTAATCCAGCTCTTGTATATCATTCAGTTAGTTATTGATCATATATATAAACCCATGCATTCATCCTTGCCTCATTTAGTATACCATTACATTCCCATATACTGATCACATACCCATTTCTTGCGCTATGATGTTTTATATCATAGGTTCGACGCTCGGGTTCCTGACCACGCTTAGCCAGATTCAGCTAGCAGTAGCAGATTTAGCTGTGAGGCCTCATCTATTGAGGATATCTTTTATTTTAGTACTTCAGCTTAGCAGTATTTTAGTAGATGGAGTTAGTTGGGGGATTGTCCCATCAACTCCACTTTCAGATAAGTATAATTAGACTCTTTTCAGATGATTTTTAAATAATATTCAGTATTGCAGATGTTATATCTTATCAATATTTTTTATGTTTTGAACCTTATGGCATTTTAGCCCATTATTTTGAATTTATTTTAGTATTATTATTCAGTGCTCACAGTAGATATCATTCATGTGTTCGCTTGTGGTCCTCTGGGGTAGCAAGCACCATGTGACGACTAGGGGGTAGTTTTGACTTTTACAAGATTGGTATCAGAGCCTAAGGTTCAATAGAGTCCTAGAGAGTCTGAAAATCTATATCGCATAGAGTCTTGTACATAGCTATGCTGCGTGCCACACTTATGGTAGGAGGCTATGAGATATTTTAAGGAAAAGTTTCCATTCTTTCGGTAGTCATGTCGTGTGAGTGAGTATGAGCTCAAGTTAATATCTCAGTCTACTCCACTTCTTCTCTTTGTTTATAGAATATGCCTCCTAAAAGGACTAACAAAAGAAGAATCAGAAACCAGTCAACCCCTTAGCCCGTTCAGGAAAATCCCCTAGACAAATATGTCTCTCACCAGAATTCATAGCTGCATCACTACTCTATCCAATTCAGTAGTAGCTCAAAATGAACGCCAGCTACTGTTCTAGCCAACCCAGTTGCCAATACTGCTGCAACCAGAATTCAAGACTTCACCCCAATGAATCCTCCTTACTTTATGGGATTTAAGTCAGAAGAGGATCCACATAAGTTCCTCGATAAGGTTCAGAAAGTCACAAATATCATGGGAGTGACTTCCAGTGAAAGTGCTACGTTAGCCGTCTATCAACTAAAAGATGTAGCCTATATATGGTTTAACTAGTAGATGGTAGACAGGGGTATAGATGGAGAGCCCATAGAGTGGGAAGATTTTTCTACTTTCTTCCTAGATAGACTCTTCCCTTAGAGCTTAGAAAAGCCAACATATTAGAGTTCATTAATCTCAGACAAAGTAGTATGAGCATAAAAGAGTATTCCCTCAAGTTTACTCAGTTATCCAGGTATGTTCCCCATGTAGTGGCAGACACTAGGTCTAGAATGAACAAGTTTATATCTGGGGTGTCAGGTAGTGTGGTTAAGGAGTGCAGAACAACAATGTTGATTAAGGAGATGGACATATCTACACTTATGGTTTATGCTCAACTGATTGAGGAGCAAGAGCTGAAGAAGAATGAGAGAGAGAATAAGAGGGCTAGAACAGGTAGCTTTAATTTAAGTCAATCTAAGTCAAAAAGCGATAATCGTTCCCAGTTTTGTCCAAAGTCTTCAATCCCAGCTCCGTCCTGAGCCAGTGTACAGATGACCCATGATAGTGAGAGCAATGGTTGTACTAAATTGTTTTGCGAAGAGTGAGGTAAGAATCATAAGGGTGTGTGCAGAGCTGGAAGTAATGTTTATTTTAGGTGTGGCAAGCTAGGCCATAGATTCAGAGGTTGTCCTTGGTCGGATTCTCAGGGACACTATAGTCATCCTTCAGCTCAGTCAGGTTACCCCAATCTACAAGGTGCGGGTAATGCATAAACAGGTTTTACACACTTCAGTCCAGACAGGATCAGGAAAATTCTCCTGATGTGGTCACTGGTATGTTATGGATCTCCCAATTACTTATTTATCCCTCAGTTTCAGATCCCAGATATTCAGTCATGATTTAGTTCGTAGGTGCCCTGTGCATCATCTCATACTTTTCCTTAGTATCTCAGTCGAGTCAGGATTCTTGAGGGACATAGCATCCCCAGGGGGAGATGCACTATAAACCTCGAGCTATCATGATCTAAACCTTCCATTTTCTGTTCACATAGCAAATCTAGTTGAAGTAATGGTTCATTATAGTTGACCCTCAAGTCCCAATCCCAGCTGTGTGACCATCCCTATGTCATGACACATATCTAAGGAATCAGTTCAGTTCATGTATTCATGTCCCCATGTTCCCATTCAAACATATTCAGTCACGTATTCATTAATCCGTTCAGACATGTACTCATGCATAAGACATGCATGTTCAAAATATAAGTTCAAACTATCAGACCAGTCATGTAATCATGCTTTAGTTGTGCATGTATAGTTTAGTATGTAAACTCAGTCTGTCCATACTCTCTCAGCTTAACTAGCCACATTCGACGATGAATGTTCCCAAGGGGAAGCTATAGTAATACCCAATATTTTCCTAGCCTAGTTTAACCCTCAGTACATGGGTTATCCTAAATAAAAAATTTGGAATACTTATTAATTTTCAGATTTTAGCCTTCCATTGCATAGGAAATTCAGTTATCTTTCCAACGATATAAAATTTGCCTAAATCTGACAACCGGGTAAGAAGTTATGGCGATTTTAAGTTTTAGTCGTTAAACATCGTCATTCAGGCCTGTAGTGCATCGTGGAGTGTGTTAAAATAGGAATTGTCAATTTCTAGTGTTGCTATTTGATATTGGTGCATCGTACCATAGACCCAGTTGACAATTGTTAATTTCTAGAGTACCAACGCAATTCCACCACCGCAGTGAACTTCCAGTTCACAAACAAAGTGGAAACGCGATACCACTGCATCGCACCACTATGCAATTTGCTAGTCATCATTTCCCAATTGCCCAGCGTGATAGTGGTGCATCGCACCAGAGGTCCAGATCAATAAAATTTCTCAAAAAATTAAAGTTACGCCTAGGGTTAAAACAGTAATTTCCCACTATTTTATTCCACCTAGATGTGGGATTTAAGCCCTAAAAACGTGTAAAACCCTTCATTATTCCCTTTTCCCCAAAATCAAAAGATAATTCTCTCTCAAGAAAAAATAAACCCTAACTCTCAAGAATCATAGTCAATGCCAAGAATTTCTCCAAGAACTCATCAAATTAAGGTATGTTAGATGCTCATCCATAGATCCTTACCTTCCATGGAGCCCAAGAATCCTTTTACAAAATGCAAGATTTATGATTTCCATTTTTGAATTAGATTGAATTCATGTTCATGATATTGTTTGAATTTTCATCCATGATTTAGATTACAAGTTCTAAGAATTGATTCTAGTATGTGTTGAATTACATGATACTTATGATAAACCCTTCAATTTGAAAGTTGATTGTTGTTACCATGTTAACCCTAAGTGTTTATGATAGTATGAACCAAGTATGCATCTTATATGTTTGATAAATTGTCTATAAGAATGAAATAATGCCATTATAGCATGCTAACATGTATTCCCCATTCATGTAAAAGTTAATGCATTACAAGTGTTTGATGGAATATCTCTATGAATTAATTATGACCAAGTGAACATTGTTATGTTATTCAAGATTATGCTTTTCTTTACTTTACATGCTATCGCATCCAAGAGGTATTTTATACCTGACAACTTAGCTGTTTATTTAGAACCAGTGTCAGTTATAGAATAGTATTAGTTATGTTATGATTAGTAGTACTCTCATTCCATTATAGAACTCAGTAGAATTCAGTCAGTTATAGAACTTAGGAAAACTCAGTAATCTCAGTGAATTTAATCCAGTATAATAGCTCAGTGTCTTTCAGTTGGGAGTAGGATTCAGCACAGAGTGAACCCAAGGATGGGGGCTCACCTGCTAGTAGAGGGTGTGATCCTTAGAAGAAATCCTTGTGTTATAGAACTACATAGCCAGCGTAGGGTGAGACATCAAACCTGCTAGTTAAGGGTTGATGAGGTGCTCTACCTGCTAGTAGAGGGTACCACTGTTCTAGTTTAGAGAACCTACCAGTAGAGGGTTACTCTTCTGCTTGTCTTTATCCGTGGAACGGTACTGACTCCCTTCCAATTGGGGTTATAGGTTGGACACTAGTTCAGTTATCTTATCTTATTTGGGGCATGTCGATTAGATAATTATCTCTCACAGTTTCAGTTTTTGGTCTCAGTCTTCAGAATAGAACTCTATTCATATCTATAGAATCAAGACTATCAGATATAGTCACTCAGTTAACAATAATTCAAATTATCTGTGATCCCAGATTATCAGTATATTCAGTTATCAATTATCAGATTTAGATCTAATATACTCAGTTACAGTAGGCATAGTATATGTAGTAGTTACAGATCCTCCATGTATGCTAATCCAGCTCTTGTATATCATTTATTTAGTTATTGATCATGCATATAAACCCATGTATTCAGCCTTACCTCATTTAGCATACCAGTACATTCCCACGTTCTGATCGCATACCTGTTTCTTTTGCTATGATTTTTCATATCATAGGTTTGGATGCTCAGGTTCCTGACCACACTTAGCCAAATTCAGTCAGCAATAATAGATTTGCAGTGAGTCCTCATCTATCGAGAATATGCTTTTATTTCAGTACTTCAGCTTAGCAGTATTTTAGTAGATGGAGTTAATTAAGGATTGTCCTATCAACTCCACTTTCAGACAGGTTTAGTTAGATGCTTTTCAGACTAGATTTTTAGATAGTATTTAGTTTTGCAAATGTTATATTGTATCAGTATTTCACATGTTTTGAACCTTATGGCATTTCAGCCTATTATTCCACATTTATTTCATTATTTTTGTTTAGTATTCACAGCAAATATCATTCATGGGTTAGCTTATGGCCCTTCAGGGTCGCAAGCATCGTGTGACGACTAAGGGGTAGTATTGGGTCATTACATAAAAAGATTCACAATAGTCTCATATATATACATATCACCAATTACAAAATAGACAATTGGAAAGGTATTTATCATTTATCTCAAAAATTAACAAAATATGTCAACTACCCTAGATACTTATTGTTCTCCTAGTATACCACAAAAACATCACAAAACAAAATATAATACGCCTGAACATGCCAGCTCTACTAGGAACAAAACTCTGGGGAAAATAGACACAGCAACAAAAACCCCAAGAGGATATCAAGACCCACAAGTAGCCCCCAGAACCTCAACTTAGAACCATGCATTGTCCCCAATGCATCAAACCGAAAAAAGAGAGTTGGAAACATACATGTAGCACCATAGATGGGGAGATATATTGTCAATTATGTAATACAAATACAAATTAAAAAATACCTTGGGTTGGCTCCCAAGCAGTGCCTGATTTCACGTCACAGCATAATGGGGACTTTGTTGGGTACTCATACTTTCCCAACAAGTCCATGGGTACTTTGATTACTCAAACTTCATGAAGGTATCCTAATAGTTGGCCTTCGAATTTCTCTTTCCACTTTGAACTTATGAATTTCACCCTTAATTATTTTCTAATTCCCATTATGCTCTCTGGGTGGAGGAATAAAAATAAAGGACACAAGATATAGATATAGCATGTTATACATCTTGTCCCTTACGTGAGAAACATAGTTCTTTGATTTCGGCTTAGCAAATTCAAGAATATAAACATATCTTTCCTCCTTCATGCACTCTTCTATGGGTTCGGATGGCTCGATCAAGATCTGACTATCCAAACACAATGTAGAAAAATATTTCAAATGAGGTCCAACGCACCCCAATTCTAGATTTGTATTCTTCTTTACATCCCCACATGAATCTAATATTCTCTCTATATCATATTCAATTTTAGCTCCTCAAGTTGTCTTTTCATATGTCTTTCCATCTCAAATATTTCCTTTAGACAAGTTTTTATCCCAAGAAGAGTAGGACTATAAAAAAACATAAAATAAAATAATAATAAAAAAGAAAATAAAATAAAACCCAATAACTCAAAAAAATTCAATCAAGAATTTCGAGACCGTATTCCCTAACAACAGCGCTAAAATTTGATGTCGCCAAAAATACACCTCTAATTAAAGGATAAAATGGTCGTTGTCAAATATAGTAACAAAACTAGGCTAGGGTCAAATCCCAAGGGAATATGTTAGAAATCTATCTCAAATTTTTTACAATTGCCAGGCAGTGTAAGGAAGTAAAAAGGGGGCATTTGTTAAAATAAAATAAAAATGAAGAAAAGAATTGGTTATTCTTGGTTGTAAACAATAGAACATGAACACTAGGTCTGCGTTCCCCCTAGCTTCTCAACTGCATAAATTTCTCGTGTTTAACCCAATTATTCTATTATTTTGCATCCAAATCCTACAAGTTAGGTATTATCTAAAATATAAATTTCACCCTTTGACTTGGTTATCATCTCAGAGAGTCGCCTTGTTGCCCCTTGTTATGGCCCAAGTCATACTTGGTTATCATACAACTGTCTTAATTCTCGCTAACCAATCGCAAGCTTCTTGGTTACCGAATGGATACGAATACAAGCTATCTTAAGTATATGCAGCTACTCGAGGCTAATTAATACAAAGGAGAACAAAAATACTTATGAAAACTCTAGATCAATTGAATCTCTTACTTCCTCTACATAGCTAATCCGCCAGGTTTCCCACAACCCTAGCTAAGAGAATTAGACGCTCATATATATGAGATCGATCATTGAATCCACAAAAAAAATTACGAAATCAATCTCCAAATAATGAGGATTAAATTCCAAACTCTTAAATTGAATAACATATCAAGAACAAATTAAAAATAATAATTAATACATGATGAATTTCAAAATTGGTGAATGTTTTATTGAGTGAATTATTGTTGAATGATTAATGATATATAAAACAAATACTAAAGGGTATTTATAGATTACAAAAACCAAATCCTAATTAAAGTAGGAAAACCCTAAAAATCAACTCCTAAAAAATAGGAAAACACTAGAAATCAAATCCAAAATAAAATAGGAAAACATAATTACCCATACATAATAGGACTTATAAACATAATATAAGTGTAATTAGGATACATGGAAACTCCAGGAAAAAAATCCTAATGAATACAAGATAGGACACTTAAGTCGTCACAAGGTAGGACTTGGGTCCTCGACTTGTATGGTCTACTTACGAGTCATAGGACCCAGCCCTATGCATTTCAGTAGCTTACTTACCAAGTCTTCAATATTCTGATCTTCTTATTATTCATCCTCATGAGTCATACCTTGATCATACGACTTGTGGCCTTCATTCGTATCCATCTGGGACTTCTTCCTTTCTTGTTCTTAGGCATTGTTTTTCTTATGGTTGGATCATCCAAGTCGTACTTAGACTTCTAATTTGTATTCTTATAACACTTTAACTTTCTCAGATATTTTTTACGACTTTAGGTGCATATTTATATCACACATAGTTCTAATCTTATAGGCATGTGAAAACATCCCTTAATGATTAAGTTCTTATGAAGAATCTAGTTATCATCATCTTCAACAGTTCATACCTTTTTGTGTAGTTAGTATTTTTTATCTAAATAACCACCAAAAGATAGAAAATTGAATTATCTTTCCAACGATAAATAATTTTCTTTAATCCGATATCAAGGGTGAAAAGTTATCGCCAAAATACTGAAGCACTGCTGAAGCTGTGTCAAATCCGTCTGAGGTACAACTTGTAAGGTTTGTCAGGGATACAAATCATATAGATTCCTTATAGGTCGTTAGGAGGAAGTCGTACCTTTGGAATTATAGGCTTAATTGGGTTTTTTAACTACTATTCAAGAAACGTTTCATAGTTCCTCTTGCATTTAGCATCCAAAACCTAATTTCCTACAACACACTCCCAAAAACACATCAAATATAACAACATATCCTTAAGTACATGCATGTTCTCATAGTTTAAGAATATTAAGTACTATATTTCTATAGCACAGCAGGTTTATGACTAAGTTGATAGCTCATCACCTAGTTGACAATTCATCAACTCAAGCCATCACCTTTTTGCAGATAGACACTCCTAGGTAAAATAGGCATAACTTTCTACTCTGATATCAGATTAAGGTGAAATTGGATGGGTTGGAAATATGACTCAAAGATCTTTCATTGTATGGTTTTTGATCTCTAGAACTCTATATTTTCAAGAAGTTACACTAGTTTAAACTTTAGCCTTGTAGGCTCAAATACTAAAACTCAATCGATAACAAATATTCTCAACTCAACTTTGCTTGAAGTGCTTCTTATTACCATGATTCACATCGAAACCACTTTACACACAAGGTGAATGGTCATGAAACTTACCAATGGTTTAAAATAATCACTTTTGGTCCTTTATACATATGATGAATGATTATGAACTTAGCTAGGATTTTGTGAGGTATTACAAGGATATACTACATGTGGATTTTAGAACTCAGTATGATTATTATGAGTTTATTGTGATTAATTTATTATTGAACAATACCTTTTTAGTGTTTATGATCTTGATGACTGGCGTCTTTATCTAATTTATGGATTTTTTTTTACTGTGTTTATTGATGATATTCTAGTATACTCTAAGACTAAGGTGCAGCATGCAGGTCATCTTTACATAGCTTTGGGGATTCTAATGGAGAATCCACTATTTTCCATGTTTTCAAAGTATGAATTCTGGTTGTATTCAATTGCCTTCTTGGGGCATGTTATTTTCAAAAATAGGTAAATAGTGGACTTCTAAAAGATTGCGGTAGTTAAAATTTGAATTTGACCTAGTTTAGTTACTGAGGTAAGGATCTTTATGGGTCTTGCTAGTTATTACAACAGGTGTGGCAAGAACTTTGAATACATTGGAATGTAGTTTACACAATTAACATAGAAATAAGTGCCATATTTCAGGTGATACCAATATAAAGTGAGCTTTCAAAAACTCATGACGCTTTTGACTACTATGCCTATCATTTCATTATAGATTGAATTTAAATACATTATAGTGTTTTAGATGCTTTACCTTTGTGCTTAGGTGTTATGTTAAAGCAAGATAGGAATGTCATTTCTTATGTTTCTAGGCAGTTGAATCCTTATTAAAGGAACTACCAAACTAATTACTTAGAGTTTGCAGTTGTGGAGTTTGTATTAAAAATTTAGAGACACTATCACTGTGGAGTCAAATGTGAGGTCTTCAAAATCTTAGCCTACAACATATGTTTAATAAAAGGGACTTGAACCTAAGGCAATAGGTATGGATGGAATAATTAAAGGATTATGAAGTGATTATTTGGTACCATCTGAGTAAGGCCAATATATTGGAAGACACAATTAGCAGAAAAGCTATAAGTATGGGTAGATTGTCATTCTAGAGGGTGTCCAGTAGACCTTTATATTAAGAGTTTAAAACGCCAGCATCTCAAGGTATGTATTTTGGGATATCATACAAGGGTGGAGTGTTAGCTAATGTTGAGGAGAAGTTTAAATTTGTAGAGAGGATTAAGGAAAAACAATTTGAGGATAAGAGTTTGAATGCACTCCAGAATAAATTGGTACATAGGGAGGTTGCGGACACCACCCTTGAAGAGAATGGTGTGTTGTGGTTTAAGAGAAGAATATGCATTCCTCAGCTAGGTGATTTGATTTGTGATGTACTTTTAAAGGCCTATGGGTTGACTTATTCTGTTCATATGGGTGCAACCTAGATGTACCATGATTCAAATAGCTTTATTGGTGGCCTAGAATAAAGAGGGACATAGTGGACTCTATGTCTAAGTGTTATAATCTGCAGGTGAAGTATCATCACCAAAGGCATGCAGGGTTTCTTCAAAGGATGCCTATACATATGTGGAAATGGTAGAACATTACTATGGATTTTGTAGTAGGTATTTCTAATATCGGGGGAAAATATGACTCTATTTAGGTGATACTGGATTGGTTGATTACATTATCTAACTTTTTATCAATTTACATATACTACAACTCTTAATAGTTAGCTAAAATCGATGTTAAGAAAAATATAAGACTTCATGGGGTGCCGCTTAGCATAATTTCTAATAGAGATACAAAATACTCTTCTAAATTTTGGGATAGGTTGTAAGAGGAGTTAGGCACCAATCTCACATTTAGCATAGATTTTCATTCTCAAACCGATAAGTAGTTAGAGAGGATAATTCACATGCTAGAGGACATATTGAGGGCCTATGTGATTAATTTTAGTGGTTATTAGGACCAGTTTCTTCCATTGTATGAGTTTTCATATAATAACAGTTATCACTCTTTTATTAATATAGCACTATTAGACGCACTCAATAGAAAAAAGTCTAGGTCACCTATTGGGTGGTCTGAGGCTGGATATGTTTAACCATTGGGCACTAACTTGGTAAAGGAGGCTCAAGAAAATATAAGGTTCTTTAAAAACAAGTTGTTGGTTGCTCAAAGTTATCAAAAAGAGAATGCAGATTGTAAGGTAAGAGACACAGACTTCAAGGTTAGAAAGTAAGTTTTATTTAATATGTTTCCTATGAAGGGAGTCATGAGATTGAAATAGAGGAGAAAGCTCAACCCTGGATATATTAGTCCATTTGAGGTTCCTGATTAAGTGGGCTTATTTTCTTATAGGTTTATCTTTACCACCAGGATTGTTAGAGTCCATTCGGTATTTAATATCTCTATGCTCAAAAGGTACCATTAGAATGGAGATTACATCATTATGTGGGAGTCCATTCTTTTAGATAGGGACTTGGATTACAAAAAAGAACTAATAGTAATTCAAGATTAGGATGCTAAAAATTGACGATGAAGGAAATTTGTTCAGCTAAGGTTCAATGAATGTATCATCTGATTAAGGAAGCCACTTAAGAACTAAGAATGACATGTGGGACAAGTACCCTTAATTATTTGAGGATACTGGTACCACATTCTCTTCTTGTTCTAGCCTACTTTTATGTCTTATGATTCAGGGATGAATGATGGATAAATTGGTATTTTTTATAAAGACCAATATTGTCATTATGTATAAACCTCCAATTGAAAATCCTGGATTAATATTTTTTTCTGATTTTAAAGTTATTGATCCTAAGATAGGCTAGTTTTAAGAAAAAATAGAGTGAGGTATGGTCTAGGGATATCCAAGAATATTTTGTGCAAGTTTTATGATATTTGATTTGATTTCTAGTAGGCTAAGACAATAAGGAACCTGTAGGAATTTAACATAAAGCGCATTTTCTGGAATGTCCCTACTTTAAAGTGTGTTGCAAAAATTAGGCTTTCCAGGTGAAATTGGACATTTCATCCCATTGATGCCACTATATCAATATGCACACATCTATAGAAACCATTAACATAGTGAAGAAATTTCTACTATAGCGATGGTCAAACCCAGTCAATGACCGGTATAGCGGAAAGTGCTGCTATAGCGACATATGTCACTATAGTGGAAAAAGTTGAAGATTAAATTAACATTTCTCCTAAAATAGCTTATTTTGGGGGAAAAAATAGGAGATTTTGGGCTATTACCGCCAGAAATTCATCCTTTGGTATTGTTAAAGTAAGGATTTCTTTACCATTAACTAGTAATTGATATTTAAGCCTTAGAATTGTGAATTTATGGAAATCTAAGGGGCAAAGGTCTAACTTTTGTCGTTTTTTGGTGCAATGGATAAAATTAAGTAATAATTTAATGGATTTCGATTATTAATAGTTAATTTACCCTTGTATCCATTAATTCACTAGTTTATCCATGGAATTGGTAGATTTTCGTGAATAGTGGTAGAAAAGCCCTAGAATGGAAAGGGAATGATCATGAACTTTACCTTAGGGGTTGGGTGTGAGTTATAACTCCCAATATGGTCTTTCATTTCATTAGTTATGTGCTTACATATGTTTTCTAGACCATGAGCAAGCGAAAATTGCATGGAAGGGCAAAGATTTGTCTTAAGAGGAGTTGTGTAAGCTTGGTTTGGGGTTGTTGATGGTATTGTAGTTTAATTTAGTTTGTACCTTATGTGCATGCTAACTACTTTGTAGTGTGGCTTACTAGTGCATACTGTTTAGTATGGTTGATGCTAATGATTTTACGTTATGTATGATTTGTGACATAACTCATTATTAAATTTAGGTTGTTTTGTATTTGGAATGCTCCTACGTGATATTGGTTAAACAAGTTTGGTTGACACTTGTATCTTGGACTTAGTACATAGACAAAAATTGTCCCCTGCAGGTCAAGGCTAGAGGATGGATGTATTACCTATAGCATATATATACGAGTGTCGGGTAAGTTTGACGGTTTCATAAGTGAGCCAAGAAATATTATAATTGATAATTTTTTAGCTTCTTGACTTGTTTTGACTTGGATTGACTGAACTTAACTTTGGTGATAATATGTTGACTTGTTGTTTGAAATCCTAAACTGCTTATTTGGTAATTATTGTGCTTAGTGTATGATGGTTTAAAGCATGAATTAACTTGGTGTACTATACTTTGTTTATGCTTTCAAATACTAATATTGGTTGGACAAACGACCCTACCAATACGCTATTGTCATCTTATGTTCTAATACCATACCTACTCTTACTTTTATGATTGTAGTGCATATTCCAGTAGCTCCTACAAGACCTCACTTGTGATTCTAGTGGTTAGCCTAGATTCAAGGGTGAGTAGCATACTTTGGGCTACTGTAATACCCCGTACTTTTCTTAGGTCAATTCAGATTTTAGTGCATGCACAAGAGGCTTAAAACCTGAAAATTTAGCCAAGTGTTGGAGACTTCATTTTATTTTTGGCCTCTTAACTTCGATGATTTTTAAATTGACCTTTTCGACCCCGAGACATAAGTTTTGAGTTGATTCATGTTCACGGGTGTAAGTAGCATGTCTCAGGTGAGTTTTGGATTTTTTTGGATGAGGTTTGGACCACGTTGGGTTTCCAAAACAGCAGCTCACTGCGATTGCACCGCATCACTGTGGCTATAGCGATGTAAGCCCTAGTGTGTCACTGTGAGAGCCCAAATAACATTCCAGTTGTAAATTTTAGTTTCCAATGGTATTTTAGTCTTTTTCCACTGCCCCCAAATCATGAAAACACAGGATTAAACAGTTGAAAGGGCAAATTTTGCCCATATTCCCCCATTTCATTCAACAAGAAACACTAAACTCTCTAATTGTTCATCAAGCTAAACCTTCTCCCCATCTTATATAGATCAAGAATTGGGCTTTCCAAGCCAATAACATTCAATCTTGTGATATTCTTCAGGATTTAATCCTTAGAGGTATGTTAGATGTTTATCCATGGGCCCTTTGCATCCATGGAGTTCAAGAATCCAATTTCAAATTCAAAGTTATGTTTTTCTATAAGTTATTGTGATTTTAACCATGAATCCCCATGAATTTTGATTCTATACCATGTTTACATGTAATTGTTGTTGTTATTAATTCTCATACGTTTGAAGGGTGTTGTTCATTGAGTTGAACCTTAATTGGTGATTTTAGAAATGAAATCATATTATTACTACAAGTCTTAAAACTATTACCATGTTTAGCTTAAATCATGAATTGAAAGTGTTTGATGAAATACCTGCAAGAATGAGTTTTGAATGAACGCTTGCATATCATGCCCTTAAAGTTTTAGCATGATCTTGCTGCTATAGAGTCCTAGGGTTATAATACCTAAAATTTAGTTGTTTTACTTAGTTGTTAGTAGTTATAGAAGGGTCCCAGTCGTATCATAAGTAGTAGTATTTGGTCAGTTAGTATGGTCAATGTGAGTTCAATAAAGCTTAGCCCAGTTTAGTGATCAGCGTTGGTTCATTTGGGAGTAGGATTCATCACCATGCGAACCAGGGATGGGGGAATTCCTGACAGCTTAGGGTGTGACCCTTAGTAGCAGTCACTGAGTTACAGAACTACATAGCTAGCGTGGGTTAATATGTCTTCCTATCAGTCTAGGGTTGATATACATATATACATCTCATGAGTCTTCCTACCAGATTAGGGTTGACCCAACCATTGTTAGTAACTGTGGCACGGTACTAGCATTCTTCCAACTGAGGTCACCGGTTGGAGCCCGATTAATTCAATTTGGGGTATCTCAGTTAGATGATACCTCCTATAGTTTCAATTTTAGTATTTAGTTAAGAACTTAGTTTAGTTTTGCTTGACCATAACATATGTTTATTAGTTATTCAGTTATCAGATTTTAGTATTTCAATTTACAGACTATTTCAGAATCATGTTATATGCTTGGTCATGCATTCTCAAATTTATAGCATTAATGCATACATGTCCAGTCATCTTATACTATTCATTCAGTCAGTTGTTATTCATACATATGAGGCCATGTATATCAGGCTAACCTCATCTATCATACCAGTACATTCAAAGTATTGACCGCATACTCATTTCTTATGATATGATGTATCATATCATAGGTTCGAACGCTCTGGTTCCCGACCATATTTAGATATTTCAGTGCATCAGTAGCAGTAGTGGTGAAGCTGATTATGTTTATTTTAGTACTTCAGTCCAGTAGTTTGTTGGAGTTAGTTGGGGACATGTCCCATCAACTCCACAGTCATTCAGTTAGAAACTTTCAGGTAGTTATCTAGTTTCAGTTGATAGTCAGTCTTTATATTATTACTTTCTGACAATTCTTTTAGATTTAAGAGTTCAGTAATGTCTTAGTATTATAAAATCTTATGGCATATTCAGTTATTCTGCATATGTGTATCTTTTATTAGCAATTTCATTCAATACTCATAGCAGGTACCAGCTCATGGGTTAGCTTGGGGTCACTTGTGACCGTAAGCACCGTGTGGCATCCAGGGTGTACTCCTAGGGAGTTATAAACTTGGTATCAAAGCCTAAGATTTTAAAGTGTCCTATGGAGTTTGACAGTTGTGTTGAGTGGAGTCTTGTGCATAGCTGTGAAGCACGCCACACTTTCGGACAAGAGACTACAAGACATATTAGGAAAAGTTTCCCTTCTTTCATGTCCCATCTCGTGCTATAGAAAGGTCCTCTAATAAATTTATTTAGATTTTCATCCTGCTCTATTCATGCCAGCTCTACCTTATTTTTAAGGTAAAAGAAATAACCAAGCTTAAATCCTTATAGATATAATGTTCTTGGATAGTTCCCACGTACAGTTATGGGATTGTATGCAGGCTTGAAAGTATCCCATCAGTGCCTTTATTTTCCAAAGTATAAAGTATTTCATTCATGATTTATGAAAATCGTCCATTAAGCCAAAGTTAGATGTGTTTTTAGATCCCTTCTCAGAATCCTTTAATAGCATATGACCTAGAGTTAGAAGCATGAATCTAGAAGTTTAGTAGCAATAAAGTGGAGCTAGTTGTATGAAAGGTGAATTAGTAAGCTTGAAAAAATGTATGCAAGAAATTATGTTGTTGACTCAAAAGTAAGTATGATGATGTGTGTATGATCTAGAGGTGTACCCAAAGTGATTTGGCATTCTATTATTTCTAAGTTTTAACAGTGTGTGTACTTAGGTAGTACCCTTGAATTGATAAGTGTGAATGAGACTATGTGGTATACGATGTTCTTATCAGTTAGCTTATGGGTTATAGGCTAATGATGTTGGGTAGGTAGTAGGCTATTAAGGAAGTTAGATGGTTCAGTAAAGGTTTGGGGATATCCATGTTAAGTGTTAGAATCTAAGTTTGAATATCTGAAGACTAAGCTAATAGAAAAGAGAATTGAAACTCTAGTTGGTGTAAAATTATGGTATAGTGATACTCAGTAAGATTCTAGGTTGATCGGTGTTGAAGTTGATATATGATAATTGTTGGGGCTATAGAAAAATAAGAGTTGAATCTCAGAAGGAGGTATTAGCAGCGGGTATTACATGTTAAGATATAGTTTTTCAGGGTAAGCTCGCTATTTAAGTGCATTGTTATGTCTCAGACTCTAGAGTAAAGTAATTGTAGTTTAGTTTAGAGTTATTTAAAAAGGGTTCCACAGACTTAGAGTGATGGATTTAAGCTAAGAGGGATATGATAGAATAAGTAACCAAGTCAGGACCTTAGATCCTAGTAGTGATGCCAGTATATGTACAAACACTGTAAGGGAGGATGATTCCTAACCCATTCTTATCTTAGTGCAAAGTTTTTCAGTCTTCACAAAATCTACTCATGACTTACATGTCATCTCTATAATCATAGTTCATGTTCATGCATATCATAGAGAATCATGTGCGCTTCAAGCTCCTAGTATAAGCAGTTCTAGTTCACTTAGCAGTACAAATCAGGTTCCATGAATTTATGAACTCCAAACATAGGTCATGTAACTCATAACTCAAGTACTCATGCTTTATAGTATATTCAGTTTGAGTACTCAGGCTACACTCTCAATGATCAGTGAAATTCAAATTTTTCTAATATATATCCTCTAATTTGATTTCTTGATGAATTTATGTCATCAATACTCTATTCGTCAGGCCTCAGTTTCAAATTTTAGATATTCAATCATGATTTAGTTCGTAAGAGTCCTGTGAATCACCTCAGTTTTTACTTATTATTTTAGTCAAGCCAGTGTCATTCGGGGGATGAGCTATCCCAAGAAGGAGATGTTGTAACTCCCTCGAGTTTTCATGTACTAAATCTCTCAACTTTTTTTCATGAATCCAAATCCAGCCTGAGGTAGTGGTTACTCATAAGTTGACTCTCTCATTTCTATCTCAGTAATATACTCACCTTGATACCATTGTAAGCATTCACGAATCAGTTCAGTCAGTCACCATGTTTCATAATCAGTCATGTAATCATGTTTATAGTTAAGAATATTCAATATGTAATCTTAGTTCCTTTAGTACTCTTATCTTAATTAGTCTCATTTAAGGATGAATGTTCCTGAGGGGGAGATATGTAATACCCCATACTTTTCTTAGTTCAGTTCAGCTTTTAGTACATGCACAAGAGGCTTAGAACCTAAAAATTTAGCTTAGTGTTAGAGACTCCATTTTATTTTTGGCCTCTTAACTTCGATGGTTTTTAAATAAACCTTCCCGAACCCGAGACGTAAGTTTTAGAGTTTATTCATATTCAAGGGCGTAAGTAGCATGTCTCGAGTGAGTTTTAGATTTTTTGGATGAGTTTTGGACCACGTTTAGATTTCCAAATAGCAGCTTACCGCGATTGCACTGTGTCGTGGTGGCTAAAGCGGTGGAAGCCTGGGAGCATCACGGTGAGAGCCAAAACAGCGTTCCAATTATGAATTTTAATTTTCAAGAGAAGTTTAGACTTTTTCCACCGCCCCCAAATCATGATAACACGGGATTAAACAGCTGAAAGGGCATATTTTACCCACATTCCCCAATTTATTCAATAACAAACCCTAAACTCTCTGATTGTTCATCAAGCTAAACCTTCTCCCCATCCAAGAAAGAATGAGAATTGGGGTTTCTAAGCCAAGAAGATTCAAGCTTATGATATTCTTCAGGATTTAATCCTTAAAGGTGTGTTAGATGTTCATCCATGTAACGTGCCGAGTCTACACCTCGGACGTCACACAGTGCTCATAATCCTGAAGGACCACAAGCTAACCCATGACTGGTACCTGCTGTAATCAATTAATAATAATAACTCTGTAATAATGTGGAAATTAGGCTGCATTTTCCATAAGTTCAAAACTGAAATTAAACAGTGAATACTGATAAATAAATACTGAAAACTGAACAACTGTCTGAAATAATCTAGTCTGAAAAGCCTCTAACTGAACTATCTTAATATGAAGTTGATGGAACAAGCCCCCAACTAACTCTGACTACTGAAGTACTGATAAATGAAATAATATTCTGTCCTTAAACTATGAGAACTCACCACTAAATCTATTACTGATAATCTGGGTTGATAGGTATGGTAGGAGCCCGTGCATCAAAACCTATGATATAAGACATCATAGAAGAAAAGAAAGGTATGTGTCAGTACTTTAAATGTACTGGAATATAGGGTGAGGTAAGGTTGAATATAGGGGTTCATATATATGAACAGTAACTGGCTGAGAAATCATGAATAAAACTGAGTGTGAGTACATATATTTCTGAAACTGCTGTAAAATGTTGATTATGTATGCTATGCACACAACTACATATACTATAATTGAGATCACATTTAATACTGGATAAGTAGTTCTAAAAACTGAATGACTGATATCTGAGCGTACTGATACTGTATTACTGTTAATTGAGTGACTTTTTTTGACAGTACTGATTAGTAGAACTGAACTGAGTTCTAAACTGAGTTGGGTGACTGTATCTGACAGTCCTGATTCTAATACTGAACTGAGTTTTTATACTGAGTCTGAAACTGAAACTAAAACTGTGGGAGTATTCATCTAATCTACATACCCCGATTATTAACTGAGTTGGGGTCCAACCTGTGACCCCAGTTGGAAGGGTGTTAGCACCTTGCCAAGGGATACTAATAAGGGCTATGAGTTAACTCTCTCTAGCAGGAAGCCCTTTCGTTAACCCTCACTGGCAAGAAAAATCATACGAGATGTATCAACCCTAGTCTGGCGGGAAGATATCTCAACCTACATTGGCCATGTAGTTCTATAATGCAGGGACTGATACTAAGTGTCAAACCCTTTTTACCAACAAGAATGCCCCCATCCCTGGGTTTGCTCAGTGGTGATTTTTACTCCCAACTATATAGACACTGAACTGATTTCTAGATTGTACTAGGCTTGAATTAACTATTACTGATCATGTTGTCTAACTGCACTGGACTGAGTTCACTGAGTTCTATTAACTAACTGTATATACTGAGTTCTGTTACTTACTGAGTATACTGATTTCTATTACTGACTGAGTACAACAGAACGTGATATCATTGAGACTATCCTGAAACTTCTATAAATCTAGGTAACAACTAGATTTTCGGGCATTAGATACCCCCAAGACTCGATAGCATAGTGAGTAAAAATATATCACAATCTTGAAAATATGATAACTAGTAACTTTGTCATAATTCATTCATTGAGGCATTATAGCAAACACTTGCATGGAATGAACTTGTTCACATACTATTTATGTCATGATTCACTATTCAATTCTCATGAACATTAGATCAAACACTTAGGGGCATAGTTTATGCACATAATACTAGTCAACATACAAGCATCATGATCACAATTCCTAACTCACAAATTCAAGGGTTTCCAATGTGAAACTACATAAAACTATACACATGCTATTTAATTCAGATGAATTTTGTAATTAATCATGGATTAGAACCCAAATAAAATCATAATCATGAATATAATTTAACTCAACATGGAATTCATGAAAGAAATCATCTTAAAATTTTAAAAGAGGTTCTTAAACTCCTAGTGTGGAAGGAAACCTTTGGATGAACACCTAACATACCTTGGTAAGTAAATTCTCGAAGATTGATAGTGTGTTCTTGAAGGTTATTCTTAAAATTTGAATGTCGTAGGGTTTATTCTTGAATAAATTTGAGAGAGAATGAGAGATTTTGCCTTTATAGTAGGTTAATCTCGTGTTTTTGGGGTTGGTTAAGGGTGGGAAAATGACATAAATACCCCTATGGATGCGGAGTTTTAATGACTAAAAGCGTGCCCAGTAATGCGGTGAGAGACGCTTTACATCGATGGCATCAACGGTATAACCAATGCGTCGCTTTGAGTTCACGTTGGTTTACTATAATTGCACTGAAAGCTTGGGAAAAATTAACCGTTGACGCGATGGGCGATGCGACGCATCGAGATCCATAGACCCACTATTTTAGCCACTTGAATATAATTCAAACGAGGTCAGAAAAATTCAAAACTCACCTGAAGTAACCTATTGACACACCTAATTATGATTCAATCTAAGGATTGGCATTTTAAGGTCATAAGGGTCATAAAATAAGATCTCCAAATTATGAAGGCTAAATAATTCTAAATGTAAAAACTTAACTGAAATTTCTAAGTCTGGGACCTCTTTTTAAGCTTTAACGGACTGAGTTACGATTAGGATTTTGCAGGGTCTTATAATATCTCCACCTTGGGAAAATTCTTCCTCGAATGAGACTGACTAAGCTGAGAATACTAATAGATTGAATTTACATACTAATCCTGCACAACTGAAGCATGATTTCATGACTGAATCTACTGATATACTGAACTATCATACTGATATGCATAACTAAAGTATAACTGAGTTTTGAAGACATGACACATGACTAAGCTATTTTATGAAGGTATGCATGATATGAGAGTGCTATGTAACTTTACAGATACAGAGTTGTAAAGGTAATCTAAGCATAGAACTGAGTATATTCAAGGAAAATAGTTACCTTGAGCTGAGTCTAAGTTTGCGAAAAAAAGTTAAGGATACTTGGTCCTCATATCAGCATTTGCTTCCCAAGTAGCTCCCTCAATGGACTGATTCCGCCAAAGAACTCTGACTAGAGGAACCTCTTTGTTCATTAGTCTGCGAACCTTATGATCAAGAATTTTGACTAGGACTTCCTCATAAGAGAGACTGTTCTGAACATCTATACCCTCTATCAAGACTACACCTGTTGGGTCACCTATGCACTTCTTTAGCAAGGAGACATGAAACACTAGGTGCACTGAAGCTAAGTTTGAAGGTAACTCATGCACATAAGCTACTTTTCCGAATTGGCTTAGAATTTGGTAAGGAACGACATATCGGGGACTGAGATTCCCCTTATTTCAAAACCTCTTCACTCCTTTCATAGGAGAGATTTTCAAAGATGTATAATCACAAATCTCAAACTAGAGATCCTTTCTTCGTACATTTGCATACGATTTCTACTGGATCTGAGCTGTCTTAAGCCTTTCCCTGATCAACTGAACATTTTCTAAGGCATCAAATACCAAGTCAGGCCCTACCACTTCAAACCAACCAATGGAAGATCTATATATTCTCCCACAGAGCACCTCAAATAGAGCCATCTAAATGTAGGAATGATAACTGTTATTATATACAAACTTAATCAAAGACAAGTGGTCATCCCAACTACCCTTACAGTCAATAGAGCACGCTCTTAACATATCTTCTAGAGTCTAGATGGTCCTTTCTACTTGACTATCTATCTGAGGATGAAAGGCTGTATTGAGGTGAACTTGGATGCCAAGACCCTTTTGAAAGGCTTTCAAAAAATGAGAGGTGAACTGCATACCTCTATCTGAAATAATGGACAATGAAAGTCCGAGCAATCTAACCAACTCTCTAACATAGATCTTAGTATAATCCTTGCCTGAATAAGAGGTATGATCTTGTAAGAAATGAGCTGATTTACTCATCCTATCTACTATGACTCAAATCGAGTCATGTTGGTGGCGAGTATGGGGAAAACCTATCACAAAATCCATGTCACTTTCTCCCACTTCCATGTAGGAATACTGAAATCTTGCATAGACCCACTAGGCTTCTGATGCTCAATCTTGACCTGCTGACATGTAGAGCACTTAGCCACAAACTCTGCAATATTTATCTTCATCCCACTTCACCAATAAACCTCCCTCAAATCACGGTACATCATAGTGGCCCCTAGGTGAATCGAGTAACGTGCTCCATGTACCTCTACAAGAGTCTTCTATCTCACTCCATCCACACATGGAACACATAGTCTACCCTGGCAGCATAACACACCATCTCCCCCTTGGGAGAAAACCTCTACTTTCTAATCTCTGACTGACTCCTTTTGTTTAACTAAATTGGGATCTCTATTTTACTTTTCTTTTACCTCAGAAACCAAAGGGCATTCTGAACTATTTTGCACCAATACGCTACCCTCTATTGAATTGGCTAAGAGGACACCTATTCAGGAAAGCTAATGAACTTCCTGAACTAACTTCTTCTTAACATCCTCAACGTGAGAAACACTACCCATAAACATCCTACTGAGAGAATCAGCCACTACATTGGCCTTGCCTGGATGATACAGAACACTCATGTCATAGTCTTTCAATAACTCTAACCATTTTCTCTGACATAGGTTCAGGTCTTTCTAAGAAAACAAATATTGCAAGCTCTTTTTGTATGTAAACATATCCACATATATCCTATACAAATAATGCCTCCAAATCCATAAGGTAAACACGATAGTTTCTAACTCAAGATCATGAGTGGGGTAATTTTTTTCATGGGGCTTAAGCTGTCTAGAGGCATAGGCTATGAACTTACCTCTCTGCATCAAAACACACCCCAAAATAACTCTAGAAGCATCACAATACACAACAAATCCATCTAAACCATCTAGTAAAGTCAAAAATAGGGATGTAGTGAGTCGAGTCTTTAACTCCTGAAAAATTTTCTCATAAGAATCTAATTACTGAAATTTGACTTTCTTCTTAGTCAATCTGGACATGGGGGCTACAATGGATGAAAATACTTCAACAAATCATTGGTAATAGCCAGCCAAACACAAGAAATTCCTAATATCCAATCGAGAGATGGGTCTGGGCCTGTTTCTTACTGCTTTGGTCTTTTGATGATCAACTCTAATGCCATCACCGGAAGCTATATGACCAAGGAAAGCTACTGACCTTAGCCAAAATTCACACTTACTGAATTCGGAAAACAACTAATAGGCTCTAAGAGTTTGTAATACTATTCTAAGATGGTTTGCATGATTATTTTCACTACGGGAGTAGACAAGAATATCATCAATGAAGACTATGACGAATATGTCCAAGTACTTATTGAAAACTCGATTCATCAAGTCCGTGAAGTCTACTGGAGAATTGGTATGACCAAATTACATGACTATGAATTCAAAGTGACCATACCGAGTTCTGAAAGCTATTTTTCGAATGTCACATTCTCTAACTCTAAGCTGGTGATATCTTGATCTGAGGTCTATCTTAGAAAAGTAGCTAGCACCCTGAACTTGGTTAAAAAAGTCATCAATTATGGGAAGTGGATACTTGTTCTTGACCGTGACTTTATTTAGTTGAGATAGTCTATACACATTCAAAGAGAATCATCTTTCTTATGGACTAATAGAAATGGTGTACCCCAAGGGGATATATTAGGTTTGATGAATCCTTTAATTGTTCCTTTAACTCTTTGAGTTCTGTTGGGGATATTCTATATGGCGAGATAGAGATAGGTTGAGTATCAAGAAGAAGGTTTATTTAGAAGTCAATTTCCCCCTTGGGAGGGACTCCAGGAAGATCTTCGAGAAATACAATTGGGAATTCACATACTACTAGAACTAACTCAAGATTAGGGGTCATTGAACTAGTCTTTAACTTGAACAAGATGATAGACACACCCCTTAGATATCATTTTTCTCACCCTTAGGTAGAAAACAAGCTGACCTCTAAGTGTTGAAGTACTACCCCTCCACTCAAGGACATGTTCATTTAAAAACTTAAAATAGACAACTCTATTTCGGTAGTCAACTGAACCATATCATGAATGAAGCAAGTCCATGTTGAGAATTACATCAAAATCTGTCATCTCTAAGTCTACTAAGCTGCTAATGTGACTTTATGAGATACCATAATTGGACAGTTCCTATATACCCGTCGGGCTATGATAGATTTACCTACTGGGGTAGAGGCTGAAAAGGGCTTTCCTAGGATTTTGGGACTGACTCCAAAGTCAATAGCTATATAAGGAGTTACTAAAGACAAAGAATCTCCTGGATCTAGAAAAGCATAAATGTGTAAATAATAAAATTGTAACATACTAGTGACCACATTAGGAGAACTTTCTTGATCCTGTCGGGAATGAAGTTCATAAAGCTTGTTTGGGTATTGCCCACTGGTGGCACTGAAAGTTGCACCCTGCTGATTTGAGCGATCGAACTAAGATGAAGGATGACTATGCTGACTCTCCAAACCCACTTGAGGACACTCTTTGACCCTATGGCCTGGCTTTCCACATCCGAAACATACATCATTGCCAGCCCTGCAGACACTCTGGTGGTTTCTGCCATACTTCTGGCAAAGAGGATTTATTCAAGCACTGCTAACACTACCCAGAAGTTTAGGGCCTTGTTCCCTATCTTTATTGTCGTCTCTGAATTTTGGCACTAGAGAACTAGCTGAGGACGGAGCTGGAACTAAAGATTTTGGGTGGAACTGAGAATGATTTCCACCCTCTTACTTAGGCTGAGTAAAGTTGAAGCTACTTATTCTAGCTCCCTTATTTTCCCTCTCCTTCTCCTTAGTATTAGCCTTTTTTATCTATTGAGAATGGACCATGACCCTAGATATGTCCATCTCCTTAATTAGCATTCCGATCCTACACTCACTGACCACACTGTTAGACACCCAGACACAAACTTACTCATCTTAGATCTTTTATCTACTACCACATAAGGGGAATATCTGGCTAACTGGTTAAACTTGAGAGAATACTCTTTCACTATCATGTTGCCCTACTTCAGATTAATAAACTTCAAAAACTTTGCTTCCCTTAACTCTAGTGGGAAAATCCTATCAAGAAAAATAATGGCAAACTCTTCCCATTCTATGGGCCCAGCATCTATGGCCCTCTCTGCCTTTCACTACTTGAACCATGAGTGAGCCATATCCTGCAACTGTTATGCGACTAACTTAGCACTCTCACTCATAGTAACCCCTATAATATGTATGACTTTCTATACTTATTCAAGGAATTCCTGTAGGTTCTTATCTAACTTAGACCCGATAAACAATGGAGGGTTCATTGTGAAGTCATAAATTCTAACTGCAGTAGTATTAGCCATTAGGTAGCCAGAACGGCAGCTGGGCATTTATTATTGTCTACCACAGAATGAGCTAGAGTGGTGAAAGCTGATCTGAATTTTGTATGGGAGACATGCTCGTCCAGGGGATTTTCCTGAATGGGCGAAGGTGCTGGCTGGTTTCCTATTCTCCTTCTATTGTTCCTTTTAGGAGGCATATTCTGTAAAAGGAAAGGAAAAAGAATTAAACAGGGAGTTTAACTTGATCTCATGCTCACTCACACGATATGAATATTAAAAGAAGGGAAACTTTTCCTAAAATGCCTCATAGCCTCTTGTTCATAAGTGTGGCGCTCTACACACCCATGAACAAGACTCTACTTAATATGGAATTCAGACTTCCTAGGACTCTGTTAAAACTTAGGCTCTGATACCAAGTTTGTAATGCCCCAAGTCTGTACCACACACGTCACACAATGCTCATAATCCTGAAGGACCACAAGCTAACCCATGACTGGTACCTGCTGCAATCACTAAATAATAATAAGACCTCTGTAATAATATGAAAATTAGGTTGAATCTACCATAAGTTTCATAATTAAAATCAAAAACTGAATATTGATAAATAAATACTTAAAACTAAACAACTGTCTGAAATAATCTAGTCTAAAAAGCCTCTAATTTAACTGTTTGAATAAGGAGTTAATGGGATAAGACTCCAACTAACTCTGACAACTGAAGTAATGATAACTAAAATAATACTCTATCCTCAAACTATGAGGACTCACCACTAAATCTACTACTGATAATCTGGGCTACTAGGTGCAGTCAGGAGCCCATGCATCTAAACCTATAATATAAGACATCATAGCACAAAAAAAGGTATGCCCCAGTACTTTGAATGTACTGGTATGTTGGGTAAGGTAAGGCTGAACACAGAGGTTCATATTCCTGAACAGTAACTGGCTGATAAATCAGGAATATAACTGAGTGCAAGTACATGTATATCTGAAACTACTGTAAAATGATGATTATGCAATGCTATGCACATAACTACATATACTGTAACTAAGATCATATTTAATACTGGACAATGAGTTTTGAAAACCAAATGAAAAAATCTGAGTGGACTAATACCATATTACTATTAACTGAGTGACTATTTCTAATAGTCCTGATTCTGTAGAACTAAACTGAGTTCTAAACTGAGTTGGGTGACTGTATCAGATAGTCCTAATTCTGATACTTAACTGAGTTTTTATACTGAGTCTAAAACTAAAACTGAAACTGTAAGAATATTCATCTAACCGACATACCTCGATTATGAACTGAGTTGGGATCCAACCTGTGACCCCAGTTGGAAGGGTGTTAGCACCTCACCAAGGGATACTAACAATGGCTATAAGTTAACCCTCTATGGTAGGAAACCCTTTTACCAACCCTCACTAGCAAGAAAACTCTTACGAGATATATCAACCCTAGACTGGTAGGAAGATATCTCAACCTACGTTGGTTACATAGTTCTATAATGCAGGGACTGCTACTAAGAATCAAAACCTTTTTACTAATAGGAATGCCCCCCATCCCTAGGTTCGCTCGGTGCTGATTCTTACTTCCAATTGAATAGATACTGAACTGATTTCTAGACTGTACTAGGCTTGATTAAACTATTATTGATCGTGCTATCTAACTGAACTGGACTGAGTTCACTGAGTTTTGTTAACTGACTGAATATATTGAGTTCTATTACTGACTCAGTATACTAAGTTTTGTTATTGACTGAGTACTATTAAACATGACATCACTGAGACTATCCTGAAACTACTATAAATCTAGGTAACGGCTAGATTGTCGGGCATTAGATACCCCCAAGACTCGATAGCATATATAGTAAAAACATGGCACAATCTTGAAAATATAATAACTAGTCACTTTGTCATAATTCATTCATTTATGCATTTTAGCAAACCCTTGCATGGCATGAACTTGTACACTTACTATTTATGTCATGATTAACTATTCAACTCTCATGAATATTATATTAAACATTTGGGGAAATATTTTATACACATAATACTAGTCAACATGCAAGCATCATGATCATAATTACCAACTCAAAAATTCAAGGGTTTCTAACATGAAACTACATAAAACTACACAGATATTATTTAATTCATATGAATATTATAATTAATCAGGGATTAGAACCCAAATAAAATCATAATCATGAATACAATTTAACTTAATATGTAATTCATAAAAGCAATCATCTTGAAATTTTAAAAGAGGTTCTTAAACTCCAAGGGTGGAAGAAAACCATTGGATGAACACCTAACATACCTTGATAAGTAAATTCGTGAAGATTGATGGTGAGTTATTGAAGATTGATCTTGAAATTTGAATGCCCTAGGGTTTGTTCATGAGTAAATTTTAGAGAGAGTGAGATCTTTTGCCTTTAGAGTGGGTTAATATTGTGTTTTTAGGGCTGGTTAAGGGTGAGAAATAACCTAAATACCCCTCTGGACGCGGAGTTTTAATGATTAAACGTATGCCCGGTGATGCGGTGAGCGATGCACCATGTCAATGGCATCAACATGATGACCTACATGCTATATCAAGTTTATGTTGGTTCACTAGAATTGTACTGAAAGATGGTGAAAAATTATCCATCGACGCGATGGGTGACAAAACGTATCGTAATTGCATCGACCCACTATTTTAGCCACTTGAATATGATTCAAACGAGGTTTAAAAAATCTAAAACTCACCTAAAGTAACCTATTGACACACCTGATCATGATTCAATCAAAGGATCGATATTTTAAGGTCATAAATGTCGTAAAATAAGATTGTCAAATTATGAAGGCTAAAATAATTTTAAGTGTAAACACTTACCTGAAATTTCTAAGTCTGGGACCTCTTTTCAAGCTTTAACAGACTGAGTTAAGCTTAGGATTTTTTGGGGTCCTCCAATCCATGGGCCTTTTTTACCTAGGGAGTTCAAGAATCCAATTGCAAATTCAAAGTTATGATTTTGAACAAGTTATTATGATTTTAACCATGAATCCTCATGAATTTTTATTCTATACCATGTTTACAAGTAATTGTTGTTGTTATTAATCCCCCTACCTTTGAATAGTGTTGTTCATTGAGTTAAACCTTAATTGGTGATTTTAATAGTAAAATCATGCTATTACTACAAGTCTTAAAACAATTCCCATGCTTAGCTTAAACCATGAATTGAAAGTGTTTGATGAAATGCCTACAAGAATGAGTTCTGAATGAATACTTACATATCACGCCCTTAAAGTTTTTGCATGATCTTTCTAAGGGTCCAAGTCATATCATGAGTAGTAGTATTCGGTCAGTTAATATGCTCAGTACGAGTTCAGTCAAGATTAACCTAGTTTAGTAATCAGCATCGATTTAATTAAAAGTAGGATTTAGCACCATGCGAACATAGGGATGGGGCATTCCTGCTAGCTTAGGGTGTGGCCCTTAGTAGTAGTCCCTGAGTTACAGAACTACGTAGCCAACGTAGGTTAATATGTCTTCCTACCAGTCTAGGTTGACATACATATATACATCTCATGAGTTTTCCTACAAGATTAAGGTTGACCAAGCCATTGTTAGTAACCCGTGGCACGGTACTAGCACTATTCAAACTGGGGTCACTAGTTAGTCACCAATCAGTTTAGTTTGGGGCATGTTGGTTATATAATACCTTTCATAGTTTCACTTTTTGTATTTAGTTCAGAACTCATTTTAGTTTTTCTTAACCAAAGCGCATAATTTATCAGTTATTCAGTTATCAGGTTTCAGTATTTCAGTTTACAGACTATTTTAGAATCATGCTATATGCTTGGTCATGCATTCTCAGATTTTACAGCATTCACGCATTCATATCCAGTTATCTTATGATATTTATTCAATTAATTGTTATTCATATACATGAGCCCATGTATATCAGCCTAACGGCATCTAGCATATAGTACTGAGCGCATATTCATTTCTTGTTCTATGATGTATCATATCATAGGTTTTGTAAAACCCCATAAAATCCTAAGCTTAATTTATCCCTTTAAAGCTTGTTAAGGGTCCCAGACTTAGAAAATTTCAGCCAAGTATCAAGACTTAGAATAATTTTATCTTTCAAAAATTGGAGGATTTTATGCCTAAGTGAATAAATTATGCCTTGTGATTCATAGATGATCTTATGATGACTTCATACTAGAACTACATGTTCAAAATGACTCCCATGTTAAAGACATGCCTTGAAAGTGTTTGTTGGAATGCCTATGTAAATTGTTTATTGTAGTTATGACATAATAGTATGCATTCCTACACATGTACAAGTTTAAGCTTTTCAAGTGTTTGATGAAATAACTCATTGATTGCATTGTGTATAGTTGACTATTGTTATGTTTCCAAGAATTATCATATCTTATTATTATTCATACAATTGAGTCCAGGGGGTATTTAATACCCAAAAATTTAGCTGTATACCTAGAGTCAATGTCAATTATAGAATAGTGTCGGTTATGCCATGATCAGGAGTACTCTCAATTAGTTACAGAACTCAAGAAAAACTTAGTAAACTTAGTATTAGCCCAGTCCTATTTAGTATTTAGTTCAGTCCTCAGTAAACTCAGTCAGTCAGCAAAATTCAGTGGTAATCCATCAGTCAATGAATACTCAATAAACTCAGTCCAGTCAATAAATAGTATGATTAGTAGTAGTTAAGTCAAGCCTAGTATGAGCTAGAAAATCAGTTAAATATCTATTCGGTTGGGAGTAGGATTCAACACCGAGTAAATCCAAGGATGGGGACTCAGTTGCCTATTGAGGGTATGATCCTTAGAAGCAATCCTTGAGTTCCAAAACTATGTAACCAGCATAGGTTGAGACATCAACCTATCATTTGAGGGTTGATGAGGTGATTTAACCTGCCAGTTGAGGGTCGCACCATTCTCTTTCAAAGCACTGCCAGATAAGGGTGACTCATATTGTCCTTACTCATGACACGGTATTGACACCCTTCAAACTAGGGTTACAGGTTAGACCCCAAATCAGTTAGAAAAGAGGCATGTCAGTTAGATGATTACTTCCTATAGTCTCAGTTTCAGATTCAGCCTCAATATGGAAATTAGTTTAGTTCTACAGACTCAAGACTGTTGGACACAGTTGTTTAGCTCAGTACGGAACTTAGTATAGTTCTACAGAATCAAGACTGTTAGATATAGTCACTTAGTTATTAGTAATACAGTGTTAGTATAATCAGATATCAGTTAGTCAGTATTTAAATTTAGTATTCATGCATGTACTTTCATTCAGTTACACTCATGTCATTCAGTCAGTATTGTTCATGCATATGAACCAATGCATTTCATCCTACCTCACTTTGCATGCCAGTACATTCAAAGTACTGGTGCATACTTTTCTCTTGCACTATGATGTCTTATATCATAGGTTTAGACGCGCAGGCTCTCAAGCACCCTTAGCAGTTTAGACTTTCAGCAGTCAGAGTTAGCGGTGAGTCCTCACAGTTTGAGGACATCATTATTTTCTTTTAGTATTTTAGTTAGCAGTTCGCTTTCAGCTGTTGGAGTTAGTTGGGGGCTTATCCTATCAACTCCATAGTTCAGACAGTTTAGATGCTTTTCAGACTAGAAGTATTTTCAGACAGATATTTCAATTTTGGTATTGTTATACTATATTCAGTTTTATCTACAAATTTGAACCTTATGATAAGTTTCTACCTAAATTCTACATATTACAGCATTATTATTATTCAATTATTGTAGTAGGTACCATTTATGAGTTATCTTGTGTTTCTTTGGGATTATGAGTATCGTGCAGCATCCGGGGTAGAGACTCGGGGCATTACAGATTCAGACACTCAGGTTCTCAATTGCACTTAGACATTCTAACTCAACAGCAGCAATAGCAGTGGTGAGTTCTCATATTTCAAGGGTCGATTATATTTATTTTAGTACTTTAGTACAGTAGTCAGTCAGAGTTAGTTGGGGACATATCCCATCAACTCCACAGTCATTCAATTAGAGGATTTCAGATACTTTCAAACAGTTATCCAATTTTCAGTTGATTATTAGTCTTTATGTTATTACGTTTAGAAAATTGTTTCAGATTTAAAAGTTCATTAATGACTTAGTTTATAAAATCTTATGGCATATTCAGTTATTCTGTATATATGTATCTTTTATTAGCAGTTTCATTTAGTGCTCACAGCAGGTACCAGCCCATGGGTTAGCTTGTGGCCACTTGTGACTGTAAGCATCGTGTGACATCCATGGTGTACTCCTGGGGTGTTATAGCTACCATAATCCTCCCTTTGATGACAGAGTCCTACTTTTAGACTTATGTTTTTCATTTTAGTTTTGGGGTTGCATCCCCTTCTTGACAATCTTTGGTAGTTTTGGTACAAATGACTTTCCATTCCTAAGGATGGTATGATTAAGTATAATGTTCCACACTTTTGTTGTACTTATGTTTTGATATAGAATTGGACATCTGTATTAATGGATTAGTCTTATTAGCTATTTTAAGTGTTGATTTTGTATGGAATTTTTAGGTAGAAGGTTCTCCCACCTAGTAAGTAGTATGGATTTCGCTCATGATGGGTTTGGATCGTGATAGTTAGATCTCAATCATGTGATTTCTAATTATTTTTCCAAGAATGTGACTTTAGCTACTCTATTTGTGTGAAGGTTAGAATAGAAGGATACGTCTAGTTTGGGTGGGAATAGAGTTATATCATTTCTACGTGCTCATCATATTATAGAAAAAGAATGTCTATCTTACTTAGCTTATGTTCATGATGCTATTGTTTTTTTACCCCCTCCCTTGCACTTTTTGGGGTTGTTAGAGAGTTCATGTATGTGTTTCTTATAGATTTTCCTGGTATACCTCCAAATTTAAATATTGAATTTTCCATTAATGTTGAGTTGACCACCACGCCCATTTCTATTCCTCCTTATAAGATGAGTGGAGCAATTATAGGGTTTATTGAGTAATATTTTTATTAGACCTAAGGTGTCTCTTTAGTCTGCCCTATTTTTTTTGTAAAGAATAAATATAGATCTATGTGCATATGTACTGACTATCGACAATTTATCATGGTGATGATCAAGGATAAGTATCCTCTTCCTCCCATTGATGATCTATTTGTCTAGATTTAGGGTTCTTTGGTGTTTTCTAAGATTGACTTAAGATCTGGCTACCATCATTTAAGGATTAGAGCTTTGGATGTTCCCAAGATGGCTTTTCAATCTCGGTATAGTCATTATAAGGTTTTGGTAATGTCTTTTGGGTTACAACTCTAGCATTTTTCATGGAGTTGATGAACACAACATTTGGACTATATTTTAATTCATTCATGATTGTATTCATAGATGATATCTTTGTTTATTCTAAGAATGAAGCTGACCGTATGAGACACTTGAAGTCTGTATGTTAGAGGTTCCAAGATGATAAGCTACATGATAAGTTCTCTAAGAATGAGTTTTGGTTGGACTCTATCTCTTTCTTGATTTATGTATTGACCAAGGATGGTATTATAATCGATCTGACCAAGGTAGTGGCTGTTCGTGATTGGTGTAGGACCACTTTTCCTACCGAGATTTGGAGTTTCATTAGATTAGTAGGCTAATATTAGTACTTTGTGGAGGGTTTCTCTTCTGTTGTGGATCATTTGACTAAACTTACTTAGAAAAAGATTGTACTTCAGTTGTAGGATGCTTATGAGAAGTGCTTTCAATATCTCAAAGAGTTATTGACTTTGGCTCCTATCTTAGCCTTACCCAAGTAGGGCGTAAGTTTTACCATATTTTATGATATTTGTGGTATTGGTTTGGGTGGTGTATTAATGCAAAAGGGTAAGGAAATTGCTTATGTTTCTCGGTAGTTGAAGCTTTATGAGAAGAATTACACAACCCATGGCTTGGAGTTGGCTATAGTTGTATTTGTATAAAAGTTCTGTAAGCATTACCTAGAATCCATTGTGAGATTTTCTCTAATCATTATTGACTTTAATACTTCTTCGCTCAACAGGATCTAATATAAGATAGCGACATTGGCTTGAGTTGTTGAAGGACTATAATCTCATCATAATTTATCATTCAAGAAAACCCAATATGGTAGCGGATGCCTTGATCTAAAAGACAATAAGGATGAGAAGTTTAGCTCATCAATTAACTTATGAAAGACTTGATATTAGAGGTTCTGTTCTTAGTTAACCAGTTGCTTAGGCTTGAGATTTTGACACCCGGGGATGTGCTATTATTTGTTAAGGCTAGATCTTTTTTGATGGGTCAGATTTGAGCTCATCAATTTGATAATGATAGATTGAGGTGATTTCTTAGAGGATGTCGGGTGGCAAATCAAAGACAACATCTCTTGATTTTGTGGTGTTTTGAGGATTAGTGGTCAAATTTATGAACTAAGAGTTGGTGGATAGGTTTGACTTATCTTGGATGAGGCTCATTGATCCAGAAATTACATTCACCAAAAAATAGATTTGTGCCCTAAAGCAGCATTATTGGTGGGGTGACATAAAGAAGGATATTGTGGTGTTCATGGCTAAGTGTCTTAATTATAAGCTAGTGAAGTATAAGCATCAATAATAGGGTGGTGTTATAAGAGGCTGCCCATTCTCAAGTAGAAGTTGGAGGGAATCACCATGGATTAATTATTGACCTACTCCCAACCTTGGGGAAGTTTGACACTATTTGTGTTATTGTAAATAAATTAATCAAATCAACATATTTTGTACCTATAAAAGTCCATTATAATGCATAGAATTTGGTCAAGATCGACATTAAAGATATTGTTTGATTGTATGGTATTCTTGTATCCATTGTATCTAATAGAGGAACTCAAACTACCTTGAGTTTTTAGAGTACTATGCAGAGTGAGTTAGGTACTCATCTTGATTTGAGCATGGCTTTTCATCCTCGGGAAGATGGTCCATCTGAGAGGACTATTTAGGTTTTAGAGAATTTGCTTCGATCATGTGTTATGGATTGTGGTGGTTATTTTGGACAAGTATTTTTCCCTTAATGGAGTTTGACTACAACATAAATTACCATTCCAACTTTCAGATGGCGCCTTTTGAGTCTTTGTATGGGTGGAGGTATGGATCCCCCATGGGATGGTTTGAGTCATTTGAGGTAAGGTCTTAGGGTACAGATTTGTTGAGGGATTCAATAGATAGTGTGAAACTGATTCAGCAGAGGCTAGTAGCTTCCCAGAATAGGCAGAAGAATTATATTGATCGTCGAGCCCGCGATATTACTTTTATGATTAGATATTTAGTTTCGTTAAAGGTTACACCCATAAAGGGAGTGATGAGGTATGGTAAGAAAGGAAAGCTTAGTATGAGGTTCATTGGCCCTTTCGAGATGTTGGAAAGTACAATGATATGGTGTATAGGCTAGCTTTGCCTCCATGTCTGTCAATTGTTCATCTCGTATTCCATATTTCCTTGTTAGAGAGATACCATACAGATGATGTACATATGATTTAGTAGGTTTCTATTTTATTATACCATGATTTATCCTTTGAGGATGAGCCCATTGCTATCCTACATAAGCTTACTAGGAAGTTGAGGTCTAAGAATACTGATTCAATGAATGTCCAGTGGAGACATTGCCCTATTGAGGAGGCTACTTGGAAGGTCAAGTTCGATATGAGGCGTAGTTACCCCTAGCTTTTTTCCACTTTAGGTAAACTATTTTTTTTAGTTTGAGGATGAACTAGTATATTAGTGGTTGATAATGTAACGACCATAGTTTTGAATCTTCCCTTTTTATATGTTTTGACCATTTTAACCTTCCTTGTAGTCGTTCCAAGCTATTTGTGAGTTTTGGGCAAGGTTGGACATAGTCCCTGATGCATTTGGGAGTGATTTAGGAGAATTTGAAACTCTTAGAGGCTTTCAAAGTTATAAGTTAGACTTTGGTCAATATTTTGTGTTTTGAGAATAAGATGGCAATTTGGTTAGTTACATTACATCTAAAATGTCAATTCTAGATTAAAAGCATAGTTTATTTGAGTTCGAAGCTTTATTTTGCATTTTGATCCTTCTTTCAAAAACTTCTTAAAATAAGCTTTTGAGGGTCCTAGGGGATAATTTGTTTTTAGCGAAGTCAATTTGAAAATTCAATGGTTCCATTGAGTCTGAAACATCAAAATAGCCTAGCAGTACATTTAATTTATTTCTATGGGGTCCCAAATAAATTTTGATGGTTCGTTGAGGACTATTTTTCCTAAATTCTAATTGCTGGTTGCAGGTTCTAGTGTAGCATTAGGGGTCCCATTACGATTGCATAGCTACATATTGTGATTGCAACCCTTGGTCAAATTATTCAATGGAATTGCAAGGTAGGGTACCACAATCATGAAGAGTTAAATCATAGACTCATTGCGATTGTGATGACCAACTTGATGGTCGGTCTATGTTGGCCCTTGCAATCGTGCGGTAATATTCACAAAAAGTATAAATATTCTATTTTTCCGTTTTACACCACTGAGAGCTTTGGAAAAGTCAATATCTAGGATTTTCTTTATTATTCATGCTTAGGTAAAATCTAAAATCTTACTTTCACTAATTCCTAATGATTATATATTTAAGAAAACCTTTTAATCTTGTTTTTCAAAATAGAATTTAGGGGTTCTTCTATTAAACTTTTAAAATAGATTTTTGTTGATTTGAACACTAATTTTAATTCATTTTCGCAAGACTTTTTTAGTTCTAGACTCATATACATATGGAGAACACATTTCAACTATAAAATTTTGATTTTACCTCTTTTGATTTTGAACCTATTTTTCAAACTATTTTTTACCCGATTCAAATATAGCTAATATGGGTATCATTAGCTTTCTTTCGATGCATAGATTATGGTTTTGATATATTTAGCTCATTTTTAAGACTGTTCGAAAAGTAAGGGCTCTACATTGAAAGGTTTAGGCTTAGATTTTAGCATTATGAGGTAGGTTATGGCTTAACTTCCTTCAAATTGGGTTATGTAGTTAAGATCATATAAATCATACTATGGGTTAGAAAATTTAGTCATGGGAGTTGTATTTTGAGAATGTTATTATTATCATGTACCCATGTGGGGGCTTATTGTTGCTAACTTGAGAGAATATAATTATTGAGATACCTGAGTTGAGGATTTATATGATATTTTAGGCCTTATATGTGTATTAAATTGTCTTATCTAGTGTTGTGTCTTTTGAGTGATGGCTTGACTTCTTAATATAGGCCTTACTTGAGCATTAATTGTCATTGGTGTATATGTCTCACATATTTATTTATATTAGTGTTGTCATATGATGGCTCTTATCATGATATATTGTCATCTTGAGTTCATTCTGAGCTTATTCATACCTGTATTGAATTGATTATTATCTTTATCTTGATTGGATGTGATAATTACATTCTCATTTCATCTATATTTAGTCATAAGATTTGTACCACTGAGAAACACTTATTTTTTATAGAAAATTAGACACTTTATAAAACTCCTATGCCGAAGGATGTGCAGGTAAGGTTGATTGTTTAAGGTTGATTGTGAAATACTAATTTTGTAAGAAAATGAAACCCTTTATAAAAATCATATACTGAGGGATGATATAAAGTTGATTGAGTTATGAGATTGAGATTATAAAGGTATATGAGTTGTGAACCTCCCATGGTCCTATCCCGAAGCATTGAAGCATGGAAGTTGTCTACGAAATTCCTACCTTTATTGCATTGCATTACATTTGAATGATCTTCTATTTCCTTTTTGTTTTATCGTTGTGTACTTCATTCTCGTATATACATATTTTTAGTGTGTAGCTTTCCTTTTTGTCTTATTATATTATAGAATTTTTAGTGCAAATGGTGTAAGCTACCATTTGAAAAATCTTATGTATGTAGGTGGAGTGCTCATAGTATCTTTAACTTGTTTGTTTTCTACTTTACTTAGTAGTCTTACAATAACTACTGAGTACAAGTGGACAGTATTCACTCCTACTTTTGTGTCCTTTTGAGGAAGATTCGAGTACAAGTGCTATTCATTGTGGCTAAGCTTGTGTGGAGTGAGTCTGATTTGAGGTACTGGTGAGCTCCAATACTCGAAGCAGACTCCAAACCTCCTCTATTTGTCTATATCTTTATTTACTTGTAGAGACTTAAGTATTTCAGATTTTTCTATGTACTAGATTCTCCACACTTATGACATCAGGTTTTGGGGTTTGATGTATTTCTTTGGATAGTTACATTGTTATGAGTATTATGGAAAAACCTCATTCTAGAAGTCTCATATTTATCAAGTTTATTTTTATTCATTATCGATTGTGGGGTGTTGGACCTACCAAGGCCGATCCAAGGTAGGTGCTATCATAACCTCAATTTTTGAGTCAGGACACTTACCTTCCAACCCGCTACCAAATATGGTATACTTGTCACGACCCAAACAGTCATAAGTGGCACCCACCCTAACTCTACTATGGAAGAACCATCTAATCTATCCCTTAACCAACTACCAAAGGACCCTCATAAATCGCTTTCATCAATACATTAAATCTCATGAAACACAATATTTGTCAAAACCAAATCATTACTAACTTATTTAATATCCAAAAAAAGAGAATGCAGAAGTACCTCTGATTATTACAACCCTTATGACCCGAAAGTCACGAAACAAGAACTCTTAGGAATTTTAAAACCAAATCTAAGCAATATCCAAAACATAAAATAAAAGGAATGTCTATATCCTAAAACAAATAATATAACCAACATAAAGATGATCCCATGGTTTTCTGGACATGGTGCTCAACTTGAATTGATGTCTAAATCACAAATTAAAGCCAAGATTTTGTAAGCATCATTGGCTGACTTAATTCAACACCATACAAATAAGCAATTGAAATGAAAATAATAGCAATCAAAACAAAACTCTCAACTAGTTGACAAGAAAATGGAGTCCTAACACTTCATCACATTAGGATACAGGTACATAAGTATATCAATTATACTTTGGTAGATTTCCTTCAATAATAGTCAGCACAAATATAAGTACAAATGAAATAATGATTGTATACATGCAAGACATACACATATATTAGTGTCATCAAGGACTCTTAACTATGACCTACAGGGACAAGCTTAGTCCGTGTACCAGTATCTACGTGGTACCCGATGTACTAACATCATCGGCATGACACATTGTAAATATAATAGAGTCGGCGTGACAGTCAATCCATATATCATCTCAATATCACTTGAATACCAAATTTTCAATGCATGATACATTCATTAATTTAATGGCCAAAAGCAAATTACAAACATCCAACTCATATGTAAGCATAGAGACAAGCAAGTTTTTACTAGTATTAAACAACAACCTACCTTGATTCCTTGTCTGAGAATACTATATAACCACATACTTGTCCTTTCTTTTAATTTCTTCCTATTTTTTATCTTCAAACAACAATTACACAGACTTTAACACAAAAATTTACCAGTTATAAGAATTAGGAACTCACATTCATCAAATTAACTCATGAATGTAACCTAGTTCATTATCTTAGGATTTTCTACCCTTTAAACTCTCTGAATTATTCATATTTTATGATTACAAGGAAGAATTTTGTCCTATGAAGTAATTTATAATGCCCATGGATCAATAACAATTGATAAAAAATATTATTCCCTACCAATTTGCACTAGTTCATAAGCTTAGGGATAAATTCAAAATTCCACCATGGTTATTATTATTACAATTCTAAGAATCTAAAGGAGTAATTTGAAGTTTGAAGCATAAAGGAACCTTACCTCAAATACGAAAAAAGACCCAAGTAGATTAAAATCACCCTTGATAAGCCCTTGAACATATTTTAGAAAAATGGGAATAGAAAAATGGATTTTCTAATTTTCAAACTGGTAAACTGTGCTTTAGCCCCTACTTCAAAACTTTTGTCATTACAACAAAAGATCTGCTATTGCAGTAGCACCAACACCAAAGTGATTGTCACCGCAATGACACTTCTATCATCATAGTGTCACTTCTATCACTGCAGTGAGCATAAACCAATATCTCGAAATATGGTCCTAGCTTTGGCGATTTCACAACACACTTCATGAATTTTGAAGTTACAAACTAATTTTTTCATGATAATCATTATAATTGGAGTTCTAATAACCCGTTCTATGCAACGGAAGCTTCTATGACTTCCTAAACTCATACTCTCACACAAAATACAATCAATACTCTAATAATTGCTAGATTTCCCTAGACCTCCACACACTCAAAATACGCCCAAATCTAGGCCAACCCTAAATTTCCAAATTTTGGTTTGAGAGAAACCTAAATAAAGGTTTTACTCTCTATTTCAATGTAACGATGATTTGGGTCATTACATAATTTATATAGGATTCAATACCTACACAACTTATGTCTAAACCATCTAGAAGACTCCTAACAGATTAATTAGCATTCTCTATGGGTTAATCCTGACCTAGTCATGGACAAATTCCCACAAAATTATAGGGCACATGAATATGCAGTCTTTTTGTAAAATCAAATATATATATATATATATATCCTAACAGATTAATTAGCAGTCTCTATGGGTTGATCCTGACCTAATCATGGACAAATTCCCACAAAATTATGGGGCACATGAATATATATATATATATTTACACACACACACTACTACTACTACTTGTTGGCACTTAAAGTACTAGAAGACTAAATGGTGTAATGAATTGAAGATTGAGTTACCTGCCTAGAGAATTAGAGATCAATTCCTACAAAATAAATTTTTTCTTTCTTCTTTTAATTGGTACATAAATTCTAGATTCGCCTCACAACCTTATAGCTATTTCCTACCTATAGGATTAATAACTTAACTTTTTTATGTCCAAAATAATAAACATTTTAGTGTATAATTAGACAACTAGTTTGTCAGATGAACTGGTATTATTTTGTTAGCTAAACTTTGATATGTTTCCTTATAGGTAGATTACTGGAGTGAAATTTCCTCAAGTATAGGTACTGCTTGAAACTCAATCAGTGGACAGTAGTATTTTCACGAGTGTAGTATTTTCTTAGTTTTCTGTTTTGCCTAGAGGTAGAGGTGAGGTGGTTGTGGGGAGGTAATGGAGCACTTTAAGTTTCTACTAAGTTGTTATAGAATGGATGTGATTCGATTGCGTCATCTTTAATCAAAAGTTTTGAGTTTGAGCTTTAAAGAAAATCTTGAAGGAGTGATTTCTCCTTAAAAGAGTCTTATATGAAGTGTATTTAAATTAGTAGATCCAATAAATTAAGAAAATAAGATCGTTAATAAAAAGGTTTTATACTACTCTCGTAAATTAGTCGGTAAATTTTATGTAGAAACATTGTTTATTTTTAATTTTTAACACATGATAAATGAATTTTTTTTATCAAGTGTAAGCATCTGAATACCCTAGAATTAATGTTGCATGATGTGATAGCAAAAGTCCTAATAAATGCATAGAAAAGAAGATCTTAATAACCCGTAACTATGCATTGGCCAACTTCAGGTCCTATGGGCAATTCAACAATAAATAATGGAAGCGACAAAAACAGGTGAATTCATTATAAGTTTCTCATTCCAAAATAGAAATGCCAAAGAAAAAGAGTAAAGTAACATATACCAAAAAATAAACCAACCTATTGGATTGCTAGGGAAAAATCATATATTTTTTTTTTTTGAAAAAAAGATTGAGAAAAAATATATTTTTTAGTATCAAAAAACAACTATAAATATACAAACACTTACACGTGAATAAGTGTCACTCTTATAGTGATTGGATTTTCATTTAATTAAGAACATAGCTAGCAAAACATATTTGTAGCTAGATATCTTGGAACTCCCGTTAAAAGGAGCCTATGCTTGAATGAACGGTTATTAAAAAATTTATGTTATTGATAGAAAATCATATATGTATTTTGTGATTTTTCTCCGATGGGCCATCTTTTCTTTATCATTATAACCCTGAGGTTTATTTTTTATTATTATTAGTGGTATTTAGTAGGATTGAGAATCATTTTGATTGTGCCATAAGAAGAGGGTCATTGGCATTTTTTTCTCCTTTTTTGTTTTATTTTTAATTTACGGTCTTTATAATAAATATTCTTTTACAAAGCATACATTTATATTTTCATATCATAATATTTCATACGTTATGTCTAGGGGAAGTTCAGTAATATTGTGTCATAACTCAATTTATGAGCCATGATGATACTTACTTTATCTCGATAATAGATAAGCCAAACTGTATCCCAGAGCTATATGCAATGGGCTAATGTGGTAGGAAATGGCCTAAAAGCTAAAAAATCAATAATTTAAGGCTTTCAATAATAACAAGGCAGTAAATATAGTCTAAAAGATATATAAAGCATAAACGACCATCTCACGACCTAGTAGAGTCGGTAAAAGAGCTACTACAAATAAATCATAAGTCCTAAAATAGTCAAATACAATTTTTCTCAAAAAATGAAAGACTAGACATAGAGAATAGAAAGAAGAAAAAGCAACTCCAACTTCGAGTGCTCACCCTATCTCCAGAATCCAGCACAACACGATCATTACATCAACGATGGCTACTAGTACTTGGATCTACACAAAAAATATATAGAAGTATAGTATGAGTACTAAAACCATGGGTACTTAGTAGGCATCATCGGCCGATTGGTCAAATCAGGATATAAATACAATAAAATGTAAGATAAATAAGCAAACTCAAGATAATAGGGTAAACCTGAAAGTAAGCTCAAACACCATTGTACATAAATAAATAAATAAATAAATCAGAATAGTAACATGAATATCACATAGATATATCTACCAAATTAGACCCATAAGCCAATAAATACGAAAAAGTAAATAACCCAACGCAAGCTCCCATAAGCCTGGAAGGTGCAACCAAACAACACTAAATAACTGAACCACCATAATTTACCGAATATCATGCCATAACCGAGAATTCATGTGTACTGTATCACATCATAAATACCTCTCAATGTCGTACTCAAATCGAAACTTAATAGCACCATTCTTATTATCATTATTTGCCAGACTCGAATTGAAACTCATAATATCAACATCATCACCGATTATCAGACTTGAACTAAAACTCACATTATCAATATCATCATTAATTACAGGACTTGAATTGAAGCTCATATTATCAATATCATCATCAATTGGTAGACTTGAACTAGAACTCATGTTATCAATAAACTATCAGATTTTATCGAAATTAGCATCAATTTCAAAATATCAAACCATCATAACCATTAAGTATCTAATCTCCTCAAAGTACCATAATAAGTATTTTGAAATGTACAAAAACCGGATAAAGGTCTACAAGAGATAACACATGTCTTGACCTAGAGTGGGCCGACGGGGCCCACTTTTAATTCTCGAAGTTTATTTTAAGAAAATATCTACCCTGAACTAAAGGTATCTAAATCCATTTATAGATATTAAATAAGTCATAATTAATCCTAAGATAGAAATTCTACCTAAAACATAAGCAATTAAGTCAATTACGCCTAAATTATGGTTTTGAAAAGCCTAAAAAATCTAGTTAAAACAAATATTGTCATTCATACCATCAACACCTAAAGCTCATCCCTAATCTATAATAATGTCATAATCATACTATCAAATAACTCAGTCTATGAAGAGGATAAACCTAGCCTACTTGGATGACGAATAAAAGCCCAAAGAATTTGCTAAACCAATTATTTTCCCTTTTGAAAAGCTTCTGCAAGATGTCATGCTATAAAAATCTCAGTTTACTCATCAAAATAAGAACAATGATACCCATATTACACTATGTTTCTGCAGGTCTAAAATCACATAAAATTCCCATATGGAGCCCATTTACGAAATTACATATTCAAAACCAACCAACATCCCTCTATGCTCAAGGAATATTTATCCTTACAAATGTGTGAGTTTTGAGCTCTAATGGTGTTATAATGAAGCAACCAAGATTCTACAGACTTTAGAAATAGATGGAGAATTTTATCAACAAATTAATGTAAGCTTACCACAAATTCAAAGAACAAATGCATAAATTAACTTTACCAGGCTCTAAAATTATTCACCATTGATTCTCCCAAGTTTTCTCATTTTTTTAGGGTTCTAATATCTTGAGAATGGATGAAAAATGGGAAAGATTGTGCTAAGTGGGGTATTTATACCCTTTCCAGGCATTCGAGTGTCGCTTAAGAAGACACTGGGCTACTTAAGAAATCACCTCATAAGCGATATCTAATAGCCTGCTCAGCTACCATTTATGCGGTTCTTTTTTTGCTTTAGTGGATACCGCTTAAGAGGTATGGGTTCCTCTTAAGAGGACATCCATTGGGCCAGCCTGATCACTTAAGCGATGGGATTTAGTGTCCTCTTTGCTTAAGCGACCCAAAAGAGCATTTAAGCAGTGCACCTTCACTAGCTGAGACTTGACATTTTTCCAAGTCTCCGTCAACCCCTCAAGATTAATCTGAAATCCTATATAAGTAAACAAAAAATGCTATCCTATAAAATTCGATGTTCTAGACTCAATGGCATAGTTTATATTTCCATTCGAGGTCATTTTGATAAAAAGTGGGTCCTACACCCACTTGCCATTTTTCTTAACTTATGACTAATAACCCGAAATGAGTTCAAGAGCCTCAAGACCCAAACCAAGGATCTTTCTAGCGGTTTGGATCTTTCTAGCCTAAAATTGACAATCTGGAGCTATTGGAATTGTCAAATTGGCATACGAGATTGTTGGACTGAAGTTTTCATCTAGTAGCCAATTTGAACTAGTAAACTCTTCAAAATAGGGAATTGACTCAAAAAAATAAATGAACTACCCGAAAGCCGAACTTTTAGTCCCGGCAAGTCATAAATGACTTGGGGCAGCTATAGGAAAGCTCTAAATAATGAAAATAAGTTGAAATACAGAAAATGACCTAAAGGGTCATTATAATATCCACTATTAAAAAAAAATTCATCCGCAAAAGTAAAGATTAGGATATACTTAAAGCTTTGAACAGGTGCGGATAGTGGGTTTGCATCTAGATCTCGATCTCCCAAGTAACCTCCTCTACTGGTTTGTGCCTCCACTAAACCTTAACTAATGGAATCTCCATAGTGTGAAATCGTTTGACATCACTAGCCAATATGAGACAGGCTCATCCACGAAGGTTAATCGCTCATCCAACTAAAATGTGTCCCATCTAAGAACATGAGATGGATAAGGAATGAATCAGCCAACATAGAAACGTAAAAAATTGAATAGACAGCAACAGAATCTAGAAGTACGGCTAACTCATAAGCCACCTCACCAACGAGAATCTCACAGGGTCTAATATATCTGGGGTTGAGCTTTCTTTTCCTCCCAAACCACCTAACACCCTTCATTGGTGATATACAGAGGAGTACCGGTCACAAAATCCAAATCACAAGACACGAAGTCTACGATCAGCATAAGCCTTCTTTCTACTCTGAGCTTCCCTCAACCAATCCTAAATCACCCTAACTCTGTCTAACGGCTCTTGAAGCAAATCAGTAACATAGGTTCTAACCTTAGTGGTTTCAAACTAGCAATTAGAAAATGATATCATGTACCATACAAATCCTTAAAATGGTCCATCTTAACTCTCGAATAATAGCTAGTATTATAAGCAAACTCTATGAAAGTTAAGTTCTACAACCACTAACCTCTAAAATCCTTAAAACAGGCTTGGAGCATATCCACGAGAACCTAAAAACATTTCCAAAAGCTCCATTTGAGTGCCCTACTCTAAGGAAGAAAGGTTGTACTAAGATCTACTTAAGTACCTAACTCTTCCTAAAAGCATTTCCAAAAGCTGCAAGTGAACAATGAACCCCGATCTGAAATGCTAGATATAGGCATACCATGAAAATGGACTATCTTACAAACATAGATGCAGGCTAACCTATCAGAACTGAAGGACAACTGAATAGGAATAAATTGTGCCTACTTGGTCAACCGATCCACTGACCCAAATACCATCGGAACAATAGAAGGTGTGAGGTAATCTACTAACAAAGTCTGTGGTGATTCACTCCCACTCCCACTCGAGAATAGGAAACCTCTAAACCAATCCACCAAGTCTGATGCTCGGTCTTCACCAGCTGATAACATAGACAATATATCTCTCTTCAAACCACCCCACCAATAATGTTTTGTCAGATCTCTGTACACCTTAACTCTACCTAACTCTACATGCAAAATTGACTGAATCAAGCCATCAACCCTCAAAACACAAATGTGGCTATCAAATCTCAAAACACTCTCAAAATCTATCATAGCCCTCTTATAATCATCACTCAACACCTGATCACGAATGATACAGAGTCTCTTATCCTTAAATTGATCACTTTGAACCTGCTCAAATAGCAATGACCTCACTTCAACAGTAGCAAGAATCCTCCTAGGGTTTAAAATATCAAGTCGTGCCATTAAGTTAGTTAAGGACTAAATTTCCCATACCAATGGCCTTTGAGAAACTAAAATACAAGTAGCTACCCATACTCATCGCCTTCCAACTCAAGGCATCCGCCACCACATTTACCTTGCCTGAATGATACAAGATAGAGATGTCATAATCCTTAAGAAACTTCATCCATCTATGTTTCCTAGAATTAAAATCTCATAATGCACTCAATAAAGATAATACCTCCAAATCTTAAGCTCAAAACCTATCATCCCCACCTCTAAATCATGAGTATGGTAGTTACAATTATGTACCATCAACTGCCTCGATGCATAAGGAATAACATGACCCTATTACACCAACGCACAACCTAAACCAACACCAGAAGCATCATAATATATGGTGAGTTCCTCACCCTCATTAGGAAGATCCAAAATAGGGGTTGAAGTAAGAAACCCTTGATCCTTCCAAAGCTCTACTCATACTCTTTAAACTATTAGAAAGAAACTTCCTTTTGAGTCAATCTAATCATTAAGACTGCAATAGTTGCAAAACTCTCAACGGACCATATATAGTAACCGGCCAAACCAATGAAGCTACGAATAATAGAAGAAGATGCAGGTCTAGCCCGAGTCACAAATGACCTCAATCTTTGCTAGATCTACTATGATCTCATCCTGAGAAACCATATGTCCAAGGAATATCACCAACTAAAGATGAAATACACACTTAGAGAATTTGGAAAAAGTATATGATCTCTCAAAGTATGGAGCATAATCCTTAAATATTGCACATGCTCCTTTATACTCCTCAAATACACAAAGATGTTATCGATGAACACAAATCACAAAAGATTCTAAATAAGGCTTGAATATGTAGTTCATCAAAATTCATAAACGTGACTCAGACTCTAGTCAATCCAAAGGATAATACTAGGAACTCATAATGACCATAACGGGTCCTAAAAGTTATCTTTGGAATATCTTAAGCCTGAATCTTGGACTGATAGTAATCGAACCACAAGTTAATCTTAGAAAAACTTATTTCTTTCGAAATTGGTCATCAAATTATCAATGCAAGGCATATGATACCAATTTTTTATTGTCACCTTATTAAGTTGCCTATAATCAATCCACATATGAATAGGACCATCCTTTTACTTTATAAACAACACAGGAACTCCTTAGAGAGAGACACTCGGTCTAATAAAACCCTTATTAAGATGATCGTAAAGCTAAGAATTCAAGTCCTTAAGCTCAGCGTGATCCATACAGTAAGGTGTCATAGAGATAAGTCGAGTGCCTAGCTCAAGATTAGTAAGAAACTCAATATAACGCACAGGAGGAAAACCAGGTAAATCGATAGACAAAATATCAATAAATGCATGAACTAAAGGAACAGGATGGACTCTCTACACTAACATTATGAATATTAGAGAGATAAGACATACAACCCCTCTAAATAAGTCTTTTACCCCAAACATAACAAATAATCCTTGTCGGCTCATGGCTAACCGCTTCTCGGCTCATGGCTAACCGCTTCTTACCATACTACTAGGGGTATGCCGAACATGGAAAAGGTAACAGTTTTAGAAAAAAATCCAGGACCACATGATAGTGGGATAACCAGTCCATGCCTAGATTCATATTAAAATCTATCATTTCTAATATAATAAGATCATCGTGAGTATTAAACTATAAAAAAAGTCTCAACACATGTTCATAAAATCTTATCCACTACTAAAAAATCACTCACGGGAGTAGATACATATAATGACATAGAAAATAAATCCCAAGATAACTCTAAACGCGCGGCATTATAAGTGGACACAAAAGAATAAGTGGATCTTGGCTCAAATAAAGAAAAAGAGATTAATGACACACCAAGATCATAGCTATGATAACAATATCTAAAAACTTAGCCTCAGGTACAGTAGGTACTGTATACAACTAACCATACCTACTACCTAGCTAGGATTCTTACCGATCTCATGTCCTACCTTCTTAAGAGCCTCTACGAGCGCTTGGGGGACAACCCTTATGACTATATATACCACCTCTATATAGGTATAAACTATCCTAGTAGATGTAACATATTGATCTAAAGGAACTATACCTCCATGATTGGGGACTCTATCGCTAAATGACCAAAAGCTTCACAAATTGTAAGACCCCATAAAATTTTAATCATTTTATTTTTGACTGTCTCATATGTATAATGTTTATTTTGACTTGAATTATAATTAGGGGTGTTAAAAGGGTGTTTTGAAAAAGTTTCAAAATTTTTAGAAAGGGTTTAGGGCCATTTTTGGAACCCGAGGCAGTAAACCTTTGTGATAATGTTGTACCACGGCACTTAGCCTTTACAATAAGGGTGTGGCATAGAGGCTAACCTCTGTGATAGAAGTGTCCCATGTTGCTATATATTTTTCATCCAATTTTTGTTTTTTCACTTGGGGGTGAAGAGGTTTTAGTTCTTTAACCCCTTACATGACTTTTAAATGTCAAATAAATGTTTTTCCTTTAGTTGCTAAAGATCAAATACTACTTTTCTCTTATTTAACTCCCAATCCAAGAAATTTCAAGGGTTTTAGAAGGAATTCACCCTTCAAGATAAAAACATTGATTTATCTTCTACTTTTTTTGTATTTTATGCATGTTTCTCTTTTCCTAACTTGAATTTTACATTGTGGAATCAATTTATTAGATATTTATATGATTTAAATTATTGGGTTTGAAATTGGCTTGAGGGATTTTAGTTGTTATTACTTGAATTGCTCTTTCCATGTTCTAAATTTATTATTCATACTTTAATTGATAAATTTAAGGATGAATTGGTGCATTATGATTAAGGTTGAAATAGGTGACATGGGTTTCACCCAAATTGATGAATGTTTTGCTTGGAATGGCATTAACCTCAACCCATATTGTAAACCTGATTAGAATAGGGATATTTGCATACTTTAATTTATTTTCTAAACTAATTGCATTACATTAAAGACTAAATGGATAAATATGATTTTGGAATGCCCTTACTAGCCTTGGTTTGGATTTTAAATTGAACATAGGAGTTAAATGGTTAAAAGAATTGGTTTGGCATAAATGGAACAACTTACAAGCATATTGGTATGATGATACCAAGTTGGTAAATGCCTAAATAAATGACTCCTTGGTTAATTGTTTCTTTATTTGCTAATTGTCTTAAATTAGGCTTAAAAGGAATTGTGTAGCTCACTGTAAAGGTGTAGTCTCAAGGGAACTGATGTTCCGATATGTTACGAAACAGTTAGAATCATTTTCTTAGGAAAATTGTATGTTTTCAAGCAACCAAACTGTTATTTAATAAATTTTTTAGTATTTTCAATGAAAGGAGATAACCATAAAAGAAAGCAGGAAAAAGAAGCAGAAAAGTGAGTTTGACATTCAAAATGGTGGACCGTCAGGCTTGCAATGGACCACCAGGTGAACTGTCAAGGCGAACTAAAACATGGCATATTAATGTCTTGAGTGACGGACCACATGGTGGACCGTTAGCCATGTGACGGACCACCATATGGTCCGTCAACTTGTATCCAGAAACCACCTTTCAGAGGGACTCAGTGACGATCAATGTGGTGGACCGTCAGCCATGCGATGGACCATCAATGCTTATACAGAAACCATATTTTAGAGAGACTCAGTGATGATCAGTATGGTGGACCGTCATTCCTGAGACGAAATGCTAGTGTTACCATCAGACTTATCCAGAAACTGTGATTTGGAAGAAACAAGTGACGGACAAGATGGTGGACTGTCAACACTTTGATAGATCACCATATGGACCATCAACTAGAACACGGCTTTTCTGCTTTTAAATTTTAAATTCTTTTTTTTAGTTAGGAACATATAAATACCAAATTTTAGGGTCAAGAACGCATCTTTTATCTTATATAAGTTTTTCTCATCTATTGAAACTCTGGTGAACCTTTTACTTTGGAGATTCTAGAGATATTGAAGAGATTTATCATTGAACATTGATTATTGAAGATTCAAGAACTGATTCTTGGGATTCTTTGTAAGTAAATTCTTAATCTATTTATGAATAATACAAGAATTATTTCTTCTTCGTCTATGGAGTATTGTGGCTAAAATCCCATAACTAGGGCTATGGGATCCTTAATGTGAAACACATCTATGGGTTGGGAATCAAATTGAGTTCCATAACTAAATGATATTTCATAAACCTTTCATCAATTTCATCACTTTTCTTGGTTGCAAACTTGAAGAGTGTGCCCTAGAACATCACTTGTAGGAAAGAAAAGTGTTTGTTGGTAACAGAAAGTGTTTACATGAATTCTAAGGGCTTTAACCTTTAGAGTAATACCCAATGCCATAACAGGATTAGCTTACATGAGAAATGGGTTGAAATAACAATGCATTCTTTGAGTTTGAAAGAATTAGAGGATAATCTATCCACTTAGGTTGAGAAACTAAGGGATAAAGAATAAGACTCAACCTCTCTTGAAATTGAATTTGCTAAGTGGAACTCATAAATGATTCACAACCCGAATGGTGCTAGCATTTTGGTGACCATAACCCTAGTTTGTTTAATCTCATAAACTTACGAATTACAAAGAGAATCGTTAGTGGAATACTCTTGTTACAATTAATTATTTTATAAGTTAAAACCCCCTTTTCTTCTTAGGAACCTCTGATCAATAGTCCAATAATGATTACAACACTTAGTGAGTATAGTATTCCCTGTGGGATTCGACACCCAACCTAGTTGGGTTCGATATTTGACAGCGATCTCTTACGCTTTCTATCGAGAGTTGTAATTTGGGCATATAAAATTTTGGTGCTGTTGCTGGGGAATACGGTTGTCAACTATGTTTGTCATTGTTAATCAACCATTTGGTCAAAGATTTCTTAATTTTACTTTTTGTTTGTTGTTTTTGTTTCGTGAAGATTGAGTGTTTTGAATGCCAAATACTCGAAGATCGGGTCAACCATTATTACCTATTAATCTTGAATCACATCTTATTGGTGGAATGGATGGTCAACGGGACCCAAAAAGCGTAGCTGCTCAACAGGAGCAGGCTAGATTAGATGCTCTAGCAGCAGCTTAAATGAACTAGAAAAATGCTGATAATGTTGGCCGAGAAGTAAACCCAGAGGATGAAGACCTGGGACATGATGAGTTACTAAATCCAAGGTGTACAAATAATGAAGTTGCACCAGTAAACAGGAATGTCAACAGAAATCGCCAAGATAAAATGAGACCAGAACGCCGAGCTGTTTAGTTTACTCTTGATGATGATGATGATGAGTTGGATGGGGCTGGTGCCATGGGGGCTATTATTCCTCCGCCCTTAGCATCCGAAGCCAAGTTTAATATTATGAGTATGATGATCTAGTTGTTCTATATGAAGGGACTGTTTGGTGGGCTTACTGGTGATGACCCGAATATGCATTTGATCAACTTCATTTTAACATGCAAGTCATTTGACAATCTGGGAGTGGGTCAAAATGCTATTCGACTGTGATTAATCCTGTTGTATCTTTCCAGAGAAGAAATATTATGGTTGAATGGGATAACCCCCGACTCTATTATGAATTGGAGGCAATTGAAAGATGCTTTCTTAAAAAGGTTCTTTCCATCTTCCAAGAGGGCATAATTAAGAGATAAAATCAGCAATTTTCTGGCAGCTTCCAACTGAAGCTCTTCATAAAACTTGGGAGAGGTTCAAAAATAATCTCACACAGTGCCCGAATCATCAGATGACCAACATCCACCTGAAAGAGATATTATATAGGGCCTTGAATTCGGTGACTCAGCCAGTTGTGGATAATGTTGTAGGTGGCTCATTCATGGACCTTAATTTTCTTGAGGCATCTGAAAAAGCAGAGTAGAGCTTAGCATACCAGGGATTCTGAGGTAGCAAACTCTACTATATCTATTGGCATGACTGCACAACATAGGCGAAGGGTAGAGGAATGTGACCAAGATATGGCTTACATGAAAATATAGATGGACCTTCTTACTAAGAATTTATTATCAGGAAAGACAGAGAAGGTTAAAGTTATTGCATCATAGGGAAGAGCTGACTCCGATTCTGAGGAGGAAGCAAATTACTTGAGTAATCAGGGGGGGTTTTGAGGCAGTGGCCAAGGAAACCAAGGCCGAAACTACTATAATAAATTTGGGTACAAGAACGAGATGAAGAAAATTAGAAGAATAAGAATGACAGGAGTGGTTTATATATTTTTTCTGGGAATCGTGAAGCTGCTGCATCTAACTCTGGAAAGATGTCCATGGAGGACATGATGGCTAAACTGTTGAAGGGAGTAGAGGCAACTAACACGGGAGTAGCTGAGGTGAAAAATGATTTATCTTTGATAAATCAATTGGTTGATTCGTATTCCACTTCCATAAAATAGTTGGAGCAGCAAATCAGTCAACTTTGTGCGGCATTTAATCAAAGGAAGGCTGGCACTCTACTAAGTGACACAGTGCAAAATCTAAGGAAAGATGGGTCATGTATGACAATTACTACCAGCAGTGGTAAGGTGTTGGAAAACCCATTTGTGGGTAAGTCAATAGCTGATGGTGTAGCAAAGAATATTGATAAAGTAGATTGGGATCATTCAGTAGAGGATAAAAACTGTGATGAGATCATTCATGATATTACACCCAACTGTCAGCAGTCCGATGCAATTGAAGATGATAAAAACAAAGAAAAGGAAGTGGTGGAGAAAACTCTCCCAAAACCACCACCTCCCTTTCCTCAGAGACTAAAAAAGAAGGTTGATGACACCAAGTTCAGTAAATTCATGACTATGCTGAAGCAGCTGACTATTAATACACCTTTGGTAGAGTCACTGGAGCAAATGCTAGGGTATGCCAAATTCATGAAGGACCTTTTGACAAAGAAAAGGGCAACAAGCTATGAACTAGCGGATAATTTCCATCATTAAAGTGCGATTACCAGAAGGTCCTTAGTACAGAAGAAGGAAGATCTGGGAGATTTCACTATTCCTCGCACGATTGGATCTTTGGATTTTGCTAAGGCTTTGTGTGATTTGGGGGCTAGCATTAATATGATGCCACTAGCCATTTATAAAAAGTTGGGGTTGGGAGATCCTACACTAACTAATATGCGGCTTGTGATGGCAGATAGGTTGGTAAAATAGCCTGTTGGTATTCTGTATAATGTATTAGTGAAGGTGGCTACCTTCATTTTTCCTGCGGATTTTGTTATTTTGGATTGCGAGGTGGACTTCGAGGTGCCCATAATCTTGGGTCGACCTTTCCTCAAAACCGAAAGTGTGCTGATTGATTTGCGAGCGAATGAGCTCTTATTTAAAATGAATGATGAAGTGGTACATTTCGATGTATGCAAATCAATGAAGCAGCACAAAGAAATAAATGTGTTCTCTATGGTTGATGTTTATTATGAGGACGAGCAGGAACTATCTATAGAGAAGCAGCTTACTGTTGAACCATTAGCTATTGTGCTTATGAATTTTGATCATGAGGATATTGAGAAGTATGAAGAAACTGACTGTGCTTTGACAGGAATGGGGTCATATTCTTATACCCCTAAGAAGCTTGATCTTGACTTTAAGAATCGACCTTCACCACCGGCGAAGCCATCCATTGAAGAGACACCGGTATTAGAGTTGAAAGAGTTACCCAATCATCTGAGGTATGTGTTCTTGGTAGTGGAAATACACTGTCGGTTATTATTGCTGCTGATCTAGGTGAACAACAGGTGGAAGCTCTCATCTTTGTTCTTAAGAGGTATAAGAGAGTTATTGGTTGGACTATTGCAGATATCATTGGTATTCCTCCTGGCATATATATGCATAAGATTCAACTAAAGAAAGATTGTGTGCCTACTATTGAGCATCAGCGTCGCCTGAACCCACCTATGCAAGAGGTGGTGAAGAAAGAAATCATCAAGTGGCTAGATGCAGGGGTGGTGTACCCAATCTTAGATAGTAAATGGATGAATCCTGTACAGTGTGTGCCCATAAAGGGGGCATGATGGTAGTAGCCAACTAGAAGAATGAATTGATCCCACTCAGGCCTGTCACCGGGTAGAGGGTATGTATGGACTACCGAAAGCTAAATATGTGGACACTAAAGGATCACTTTCCAGAGGTGCATGATGTCGATCTTCTCTGATATGGTTGAAGACACCTTGGAGGTATTCATGGATGACTTTTCAGTTTTTAGAGATTCCTTTAACTTGTGCTTGCTGAATTTAAGTCAAGCATTACAATGGTACGAAGAGTTTAATCTGGTCCTTAATTGGAAAAAATGCCACTTCATGGTGAAGGAAGGCATTGTTCTCGGTCATAAAATTTCTACAAAAGGTATTGAGCTAGACAGGGCCAAGGTTGAGATCATCGAGAAACTACCTCCCTCCATCTCTATAAAAGGGGTACATAGCTTTCTTGGCCATGCAGGATTTTATCGCAGATTTATAAAAGATTTCTCGAAGGTTGCAAACCCATTATCCAAACTTCTTGAAAAGGAGGCCAGGTTCTCTTTTGATGAAGACTGCAGACAGGCGTTCGAATGCATTAAGCTTAAATTAGTGGAGGCACCAGTATTATTACTCCTGACTGGACAAAACCATTTGAACTAATGTGTAATGCTAGCGGGGTGGCACTACATGAGCTCCTGGATGTAGTTTACGCCTTTGAGAAATTTAGAGCGTATTTGCTAGGGACCAAGGTGGTGTCCACATGGATCATGCAGCTCTGAGGTATTTAATGGCTAAGAAATATGCAAAGTCGAGATTGATCCAGTGGGTATTGTTGTTTCAAGAATTCGACTTTGAGGTAAAGGATCGTAAGGGATGTGAAAACCAGGTGGTTGATCACTTATCTAGACTTGAATGTGAACAAGAAATCAAGGACAAGTTAGATATTGATGATTCCTTTTTGGATGAGAAGATACTAGCTGCGAAGCTCGAGCAGCTTCCGTGATATGCTGATTTTGCAAATTAAGTGGTAAGTGAGGTGATGCCGAATAATCTTTCCTTTCACCAAAGGAAAAAGTTCCTTCATGATGTGACCCATTATTTCTGGGATGAGCCCTATCTTTTACGGCTATGTGCAGATGATGTTATTAGGTGTTGTTTCCTGGATGTAGAAGTGGTGAGTATTTTGGGAGCATGCCATGCTTCACCTATTGGTGGTCACCATGCAAGTGACCGTACTGCCCAGAAAGTATTGCAGAGTGGCTACTATTGGCCTACGCTATTCAGAGATGCATATGAGTTTGTTCGGAGATGTGATCAATGTCAGAGGCAAGGATCAATTTCCAAATACAATGAGATGCCAATGTCCAAAATGATGGAAGTAGAGTTGTTTGATGTATGGGGCATCGACTTTATAGGCCCATTTGTAAACTTATATGGGTCAAAATACATCCTAGTAGCTGTGGACTATGTCTTGAAATGGGTAGAAGCTACTGCTTTGGCTGACAATGAAGGGAAAAGTGTTATAGCATTTCTGAAGAAGAACATATCCTCCCGTTTTGGAGTACCAAGAACAATCATAAGTGATGGGGATCCCATTTTTGCAATAAATCTTTTAGGGTTGTTTTGGCGAAGTATGGAGTAAAGCAACATCAAGTAGCAACTCTGTACCACCCACAAACTAGTGGGCAAGTGGAGGTGTCAAATCATGAGATCAAGGCTATTCTCGCCAAAACTGTGAATGCTAATAGGAAAAATTAGTCCTGAAAGCTAGATGATGCCTTGTGGGCATATCAAAATGCTTTTAAGACACCAATTGGCATGTCACCGTATCAGCTAGTCTATAGAAAGGCATGTCATTTGCCAATAGAGCTTGAACATAAGGCCTTGTGGGCTCTCAAAAGGCTGAATATATATTGGAAGGAAGCAGCTGGTCTAAGATTGGAGCAGATAAATTAGATGGATGAATTCCATCTCAGGGCTTACGAAAGAGCCGACTTGTATAAAGAAAAGATGAAGAAATACCATGATCAAAGGATTACACAGAGAGAATTTAGGAAAGGTGATTTGTTACTTCTTTTCAACTCCAGACTGAAGCTATTTCCAGGTAAGTTGAAGTCTAAATGGTCGGGTCCATTCAAAATTAGCCAAGTCTACTCATCTGGATTAGTCGATCTTGAAAACGAAGATGGTAGTGTCTTCAAAGTGAACGGGCAAATAATCAAACTTTATATTGGTCCAAAAGACTTAATAAAAAGTGTTGATGTCTTTTATCTCAATGAAGTCTAAGTACTCGAGATACCTGAGTCGTGCCATGACATTAAATCAGGTGCTAGTGGGAGGCAACCCACAATATATTGTTGTAACCATAGTTAGAGTCTATTTTATGTTCTTGTGTAATTTTAATGTGTTTATGAAGTGTGCAGGGCCTGAAATGCAGTAAAAAGGAAGATAGGCATACATTTGAGCTACTGGAACATTGTGACGGATGACTTGATGGACTACCAGGCCCCTGCCGGACAACCATTTTCAACCATCAAGAACTGGCAAGAAAAAACATTCATTGGATAAGCCATGATGGCCTAAGTGGCGGACTGTCATGAACCTGGTGGGACATCACAACAGCCGTCAGAAGTTAGATTGGTGACCCACATTCTGGTAAGAAGTGATGGTCAATATAGTGGACCATCACAGGTTTGGTGGACTATCCCACTTACCGTCACACCGAAACAATAAAACATAAACTTAGGTAGTGTGTGATGTTAAGAGTGGTGGTCCGTCAAAGTGTTGATGTACCGTCAATGTGATTGACGCTTTAACCCTAACTCTAAATCAGGTTGGGTTAAATCGGTACTCTTTATAAGTACTCCATATTTGACCCAAAGTGCGACTTTGTGAATAAATTTGAGTGGGTACATCCATGGTAACCGTTCCATGGCCTTTAGCTATCCATTCCTTAAAATTCAAAGAACCTGAAGTGAGTTATCCCATCTGAGACTCCCTATCTTCTCCATTTTTTTCCTATATTTATACTAGTTACTCTTTCCCTCTCTTAACCACAAATAAAAGGAAAAGCTAGTTCTTGAATTTGTGAGTTAGTTTTCTCTCTGAAGCTTCAAGAACAAAGCGGACTTCAAGATCTGGTATGTAAAGAAACCTCCTCTTCTAAATTTCCCTAATAAGTGTAAGAACTTGGTTTTTTTCTTTAGCTTGTTCTTAGTGTAATGAGTTCGAATGACTCAAGGTACCAATTTGTGTGAAATTTGAGCAGTATTAGTTGTAAAATGAGGCCAATGTGCTTATAGTATGAGCTTAGAGCTGTGTTGATAGCTAAAAAATGATTTGAGGTGCTATTGTTTGACAAAATGGTCGAACCCAGAAGGATGGCTGAAGACGAAGGTACGATGGTCAAACTGGTGGACCGTCAACTCTGTGACGGACCACCAAGTAGACCTTTAGAAGACGTAAATTTTTATGAAACACTGCTTAACGACTGACGGCAGAGTTGGTGGACCGTCAACCCTACCGTCAGACTTCATTATGCATTGTTTTGATTGTGTTAAATGCAGAACTGATTTCTTAAGCAGTTTTTAGGTGATATGGCTCCAAAACCCCCCACAAACTAGAGGAAGAAGATCTCAATGAGGTAGGAATATATCTACTCTGGCTTACAACACCAGGAAAAATAAAAGAGAAGCTCTCATACTCTTCCAGTCCAAAGAGGAGAGTTAGATTAACTCTAGCAGTTTAAGTTCAACCCCTGATGAGGCAACTGTTGCTGCAACTCAACCATTGCTGGTAGCACGTAAAACTGAAAATATTATTGTGGGGGATCAAATAGACGATCCTAATGCTGAAGTTATACTGGAGGGTGATAATGTTATCAGGCGGAAGGATCCACAGGTTCAAGAGGCCATCAGGTGAAAAATAGAGGGAGCACGAAAAGAGTTTTATGACGGGTTAAAAGCCACAGCTCGAGGGATCAGAAGATCATTCATAGAGGAACATGAGATTATAAAAATAGAACTTTATGAATATCCCGTGTTAGAGAATTGGATCAATGAATATGGACTGGCATGGGTGAGAAGGCCACCAGGAGAGTACCAACCAAATTAGGTAAGGGAATTTTACACAAATTATCTATGTTTGGTAAAAGTGGAATGCCCAAAGAGAACTCCAATCTCAAATAGACCAAATAGGGAGTCTGTTTTGGTTCGAGGGGTCACTGTTGATATCTCATCCTGAACAATTAACAGAATGCTACTCGAGCCAGGATATAAGGCTCCACCCACTGTCCCAGATTTTGAGTATAGAATGCAAAATGCTTCTGGTCAGAGACGTTGGGCTGCTTCTTTATTGACCGACGATGTAAATCCTTCTTGGTTGACTAATCCCAAAGAATGCATCACAAAGTTCACTCTTAGTTTTAAAGTTAAGTTCTAGTAGGCTATTGTTCAGTTGAGGTTAATGCCAACAAAAATAGATGGAAACTTGGATCATCATAAAGCAGTAGCAGTAACCAGTTTGGTTTCAGGACTACTAATTGATTTTCGCCAGCTAATTGCAGGCGAGATGTTTGTATGGGCACATAAAGTGACCACTTCTATACCCTTCCCATATTTGATCACTGGGTTATGCAAACAAGCCGGTGTGCTACTGATTCGTAGGGTTGAGAATGCAGTACAGGCTACATATAGGCAGGACATCGAGAAGTCAAAGGACGAATCAAAATTCAAAATTTGGGTGACCAAACCTCCGGCATATCAGCCTCAGTCTGCACTAGTTCCAGAGACCGCAGAAATGCCTGAAAGTATGCCTTTACCTATCACCACGTATGTACCTCCTGATTATGTGCCCTAAGGCACGTATGCAGGGTTAGAGTCTACATAGTTTGCTGGGAGACTAGAGTTTGAGAAGTACAAATTCAACCAGCACAATTTTGTTAAGGTGGTAAAGAACCAAAAGCAGTTTCAGAAACAGCTAGAAAAACGGGCTGGAGATTTCAAGCCTTTTGTGGATGAAATTGTGGCCAAAGCAGTCAAACTATTTCAAACTATTCAAGTTAGAATGGATAACATGGAGGCCCGCATCAGCAAAAGGCTAGATTCACTGTCTCTCCCTGATCTTGCCAAGCTCATGGTAGAGTTTGAGCAGGCAAAGGCTGACATAGCAGCTTTGAAGGAGAAACAGTCATAGCTGCCTGCATTTGACCTGACTTTGGCAGTAAGTGATGAAGAGGAAGGCATTCTAGACTTGATGGGTAGACTTGTGGAAGACAAAGGCAAGCAGCAAATAGATGGAAGAACTGCAAGGAAAGAAGAAAAAAGGAGAAAGAGAGAAGCCATGTCACCCAAGGAGTTATATCAACATAACCTGAAAAGAGCTGCAAAGAAGTCAAGGAAAGAAGCTGAAAGAAAGCAAAGAGAGAGATAAAATAAAGTGACAGAAGTCTCTACTAGTGCTGCCCTAGAAAGGGGGCGAAGTACAGGATCAGTTAGGGAGACGATTCCTCCAATTGTGAAGGTTAAGGTTGTGAGTTCCCCTACCACCATAAGGGCCAATATTGTACAGGGGGAGAACGCAGCAACATCACCCCACCTGATAGATGCCTCAAAGGAATAGGAGGGAAAGAGAATAACACAGTCTAACCATGTATGGTAAGTTATTGCTTTGAGGATAATGCATATCTTTCTATGTGGGGGTAGGTGTATTCACATCATGGTTGGATTTTGTTACCGATATTCTGTATCTAATCATGTACTATCTAGTAGAAGCAGCATGTTTAGTTTTTTTCTTTATTACATTTCAAATTCTGTAGCCTGTGTTGTAAATATCTGAGTTTAAGATTATCTATAAAATGTTTCTATTTCAGTACTTTGTTGTAAATATGGATAATGAATGATGTTGGCATAATACTATGAGCATGTGTATGTAATTAGTTACTCTATCATGTAAACATGTGTACAGAACTCTCAGTAATTCTGCATTTAGCATTAGTCTAGAATAAGCATGAGACATGCGATGAACATTCCAAGAATTGCAAAGGAAGTTAAATTTCATTGCCTGTGAGTGTGAGATTTTACTTGCAGTTCTTTCATAGGTTAACACCTAGAACTTGCCCTAATCATTGATAGTGTCTTCTAGGGGAGTCATTGGGATAGGATAACAGGCCTCCTTGTACTTTGAGTCCATCTAGCCTAAATAAACATACCTGCCAAAATGATTACCCCTTTTTAAACCCATCTTGTGCCTTGAAAACTCATTTTAAAATCCTATCACTGTGAGTTACTCTCTTTAGGTTTTTAGCATTTAGATCTAGCCTTTTCCAAATACTAATACATTGTTATTTCCAACTTATACAAAACATCTAAGTTGAGGGTGGCTAAAGGAAAGAGACAAATGAAAAGTAAGTTAGAATCTAATTAGAGTCAATTGGCTGCTGAATACATTGGCATGAGTCAAGGGTGTTTAAAAAAAGAGAAGTATGGTATGCTATAATAGCATATTAAGGCTGAAAAGATGCTAGGTCAAGGAGAGTTAAGTTTTAATGAGTCACTTTACCCAAAATCATACCTCTACCTGACCCAAAACCTTATTGCAAGCCTTGAAAAGACCTATTTGATCCTAGTGAGTCAGCCTTGAGGTAGTGTCGAATGGCTAGGGCAAGCCTATGGGTACTTGGACTATGGTTGTAACTTCTTTGTGAGTGTGAGAGTTATACTTTGTCTACATCATACAATGAGTGGAGGATTTCATTGTTGTGAGGGCAACTTAAGTTTCACTTAACTTTGCTGTTCTCTGTAGAAAGTAACATTCATGCTTGTGGAGCTGAACTATGATAAATGTTGGGTGGGAATCCTGATGTGTTAAATGCATGTGATTGAACTGATGAATAAATAGTTGCATCAAAATGTCTCAAGGGTTGGTTGCATGTCATTTTATTGTTCATGTGTGCAATCAGGTGCTGAGTTGCTTGAGGATAAGCAATTATCTTAAGTTGAGGGTGTTGATGTTCTGGTATCTTACGGAATAGTTAGCATTATTCTCTTAGAAAAATTGTATGTTTTCAAGCAACCAAAGTGTTATTTAATAAAGTTTTTAGTGTTTGCAGTGAAAGGAGATAACCACAGAAGAAAGCTGGAAAAAATAGCAGAAAAGTGAGTTTGAAGGTCAAAATGGTGGATCGTCAGGCTTGTGGCAGACCACCAGGTGAACCGTCAAGGCGAACCAGAACTTGGCATGCTAATGTCTTAAGTGACGGACCACATAGTGGATCGTCATCCATGTGATGGACCACCATATGGACCGGCAACCCATATCCAGAAACCACCTTTCAGAGGGACTCAGTGACGATCAACATGGTGGACCGTCAGCCATGCGACAGACCACTAGATCGACCGTCAATGCTTATCAAGAAACCATCTTTTAGAGAGACTCAGTGATGATTAGTATGGTGGATTGTCATTCTTGTGACGTAACGCCAGTGTGACCGTCAGGTCTTATCTAGAGACTACGATTTGGAAGAAATGAGTGACGGACAAGATGGTGGACCATCAACACTTTGACGGACCACCATATGGACCGTCAACTGGGACACAGCTTTTCTGCTTTTAAATTTTAAATTCGTTTTTTTAGCTGGGAATATATAAATACCAAATTTTAGGGTCAAGAACGTATCTTTTATCTTTTATAAGTTTTTCTCATTTATTGAAACTCTGGTGAACCTTTTACTTTAGGGATTCTAGAGATATTGAAGAGATTTATCATTGAACATTGATTATTGAAGATTCAAGAACTGATTCTTGAGATTCTTTGTAAGTAAATTCTTAATCTATTTATGAATAATACAAGAATTATTTCTTCTTAGTCTATGGAGTATTGTAGCTAAAATCCCATAACTAGGGTTATGGGATCCTTAATGTGAAACACATCTATGGGTTGGGAATCAAATTGAGTTCTATAACTAAATGATATTGCATAAACCTTTCTTAAATTTCATCACTTTTCTTGGTCGCAAACTTGAAGAGAGAGACCTTGAACATCAGTTGTCTGAAAGGAAAGTGTTTGTTGGGAAAAGAAAGTGTTTACATGAATTCTAAGGGTTTTAACCTTTAGAGTAATAGCTAATGCCTTAACAAGATTAGCTTACATGAGAAATGGCTTGAAAGAACAATGCATCCTTTGAATTTGACAGAATTAGAGGATAATCTATCCACTTAGGTTGAGAAACTAAGGGATAAAGAATAGGACTCAACCTCTCTTGCAATTGAATTTGCTAAGTGGAACTCATAAATGATTCATAACCCGAATGGTGCTAGCATTTTGGTGACCATAACCCTGATATGTTTAATCTCATAAAGTTATGAATTACAAAGAGAATCATTAGTAGAATACTCTTGTTACAATTAATTATTTTATAAGTTAAAAACCCCTTTTTTTCTTAGGAACCTCTGATCTACAGTCAAATAATGATTATAACACTTAGTGAGCATAGTATTCCCTATGGGATTCGACACCCAACCTAGTTGGGTTCTATATTTGACAACGACCGCTTAAGCTTTCTATCGAGAGTTGTAATTTAGGCGTATCAGACACCAACACTGAAAATAACATTTTCTAACATTCAAGGTATATATGACCATGTGTTTAGATACACATTATGTTTTTGATAAATATCACCTTGGTGTATTTATCCTTTCCTTTGTTTCCTTGGTACGTATGGCTAACATGAACTAGGGCCTTTCCGACATGGGGTGCCTAACCCATATAACCTGTGGGTGCCTTTAAGATGGAGTAAGCTACATAGTTTGGGCTAATGGTTTAACTATCATGTAATTTGACCCTTGAACCTATCTTGACATCCTATATATATGTGTAAATTTCTATACATGTGGTTTATGATTGGATTTTGATAAATGCATTATTTTATCCCTTTTTCTTGAGTTACATGCCAGTGCTTTCCCATTGACCGTCCTCGAATGATGCATAATTTCATAATGTAGTTTCAGAGAACTTTTTTGTTACTCATGTGCAGCATTAGATGGTTTTATATTTTAGTTGATCTACTGCAAAGTGGTGACCCTTTATCTTTCAAAATACCCGATCATATCATTAGTTTTATAACTTTCTTAGTATTTTGGATTCTTTTGGTCTTAGTTTAGGGCATGTTCCAACGTAGTTGGTATTCTTGATTTTGAGGCTTTCATGAATAGGATTAAGATGTCATTGATGTCTTGTTTTGACTCTTTATATTCTCTTTGATCTTATTTATCTATTATTGAATTGGTTGGCTTTCGCTATTTATATTTATGAGCTCTTAAGGTAAGGATAAGGGGATTGTCTCTGGACCATGGTGGGCTTAAGATTGTATGTGAAGGCCAGGATTGAGTTGGGTCATGATAAGCTTGGTATCAGAGTATGATTCAGAATCACTGTGTATCAACACAGACATATTGATTAGAGTCCCTTTATGGGTGTGTAGAATGCCAGACTTATAAAGGGGAGGCTATAAGGCATTTAGGAATATTGTCCTTTTTATGTTCTATTTTGGGCTATAGAATCTAGTGGTTATGTAAATTCTCTAACTCCTAGCTTACTCGTATTTCAGATTATGCCTCTCAAAATATCTGACAGTCATAGAAACTCTGCTAGAACATCTATCCCACTTGAGGAAAATGTTCAAGGGACTCGCCCTACTTATGGAGTACAGACCCGGTCTAGGGTCCCTACTTTTAATCGTACTCTACTAGTCCTCCTTGAGCTTCTAGGGATGGTGATACTTATACTCAGTTGCCTTAGGGAGTTATCTCTAATGTGGAGTTTTGTCAATCTATCCCTATTCTTTCTTTGATGGTGACATTATAGTCTCGGTGATTTAACTATGTGGGTCCTATTGCCAGTTCTTTTGAGGTCATAAACATTAGCCAATTTATGAGGCTGAACCTATGATATGGGATGAGATTTCTAGTGCTTTTTTTGATCACTTATTTCTTCAGGAGTTGAAGAAAGTTAAGGCAAAAGATTTTTTTAATCTAAATTATAGAAAGATAAGTGTTAAGGAGTACGCACTGAAGTTCCAATGGCTGTCCCATTATGCTCCAAAGTTGGTGTCTAATATGAGGTCCACAATGAAGAAGTTTTCTTTTAGTTTGTCCTGGGATTTGGTGCTAGAGTGTAAGGTTGCTATGCTGAATAATGATATAGACATATCCAGGCTGGTGGTTTATATACAATAGGTGAAGGATGAGTCAGTGGAGCTCAGTTAGCCCTACTTTATTCTCTTTGCCAATTTTGTGGACAACTTTACCATGGATATTATGAGGAGGGAAGGTACTTGTGTTTTAATTATGGTCACCTTGATCATCTGCAGTGGAATTATCCAATAGCTAAAGTTGTTACTGGAGCTACTAAAGACTCGATTGCCACTTCTTCAGATCGTACACCTAAGGATACCACTGCAGGCACTAATAATGGTTGGAGTCATCTTTATGTACTTGCTACTCATCAAGAATCTGAGGCATCCCCAGATATTATTACTGGTATGTTACAGCTTTTCTCCCAAGATGTTTACTGTTTGCTTAATCCGAGTTCTACCCTATCTTATGCGACCCCTTATGTGATTGTACACTTTAGTTTTGGTCCTAAAAATATTTCTGATCCTCTTTCTATTTCTACTTCTTTGGGTGAGTCTATTATTGCTAGAAAGATTTATAGGGGTTGTGTGGTGTCCATCCTTAATAGGGATACATTGGTGGATTTGATAGAACTTGACATGTGGATTTTAATATAATCTTGGGGATGGATTAGCTCTGTTCATTCTATGTGTTCCTGGAATACAGGACTCAATAGGCCAATTTACAATTACCTAATGAATTAGTGTTTGTATGGGAGGGGAGTTCCTTAGTACCTAAAAGGAAGTTTATTTCTTATCTTAGACCTCATAAAATAATCTCCAAAGAGTGTCTATATCATTCAGTTTTGGTTAAAGATTCTAACTTTGAGAGTCCCTCTTTGAAATTTGTCCCTGTGGTTAATGAATTTCCTGAAGTTTTTCCTGATGATCTTTATGGAATTCCTCCTAACAAGGAGATAGATTTTGGGATTGATCTTCTACTGATACTTGACCCATTTCCATTCCTCCTTATAGGATGGCTCTGACTGAACTAAATGAGATGAGAAGGCAGTTAAAGGATCTTCTTAATAAGAGCTTTATTCATCCTAGTATTTCTCTGTGGGGTATTCTCGTACTTTTTGTGCAAAAAAAAGATAGGTATCTTTGAATATGTATAGATTATCTCCAATTTTATAAGGTTATAGTGAAGAATAAATACCCTCTTCCTAAGATTGATGACCTTTTTGACTAGCTCTAGATTGCTAGGTGTTTCTTCAATATTGATCTCTGTTTGGGCTATTACCAATTGAAAATTAGGAAGGTTGATATTCCCAAGACTATTTTCTGGACATAGTATGGCAATCATGATTTTTTAGTTATGCCATTTGGGTTGACTAATGCCCTGGCTGCTTTTTAATAGATCTTATGAATCGGGTGTTCAGGCAGTTTCTAGATTTGCTTGTTATAGTATTTATCAATGACATCTTATTGTACTCCAAAATTGAGGAGGATCATTCCAATCAACTTTGAATTGTGCTGCAAACTCTTAAGGACAAAAAATTAGATGCAAAATTTTCTAAGTGTGAATTTAGGCTAAATATTGTGACCTCTCTCGGGCATATTGATTCTAGTGAGGGATCAAGATGGATCCATAAAAAGTTGAGGCAGTTAAGTGGCCTATACCCATGACTCCAACCAACATTAGGGGTTTCTTGGTCTTGTCTAGGTACTATAAAAGGTTTGTGGAGAGTTTCTCATCTATTGTTGCTCCACGAAAAAAGTAAACTCAGAAAAAGTTTTTGTTTTTATGGTCAGGTGCTTGTGAAGGTAGTTTTGAGAAGTTGACGAACAAATTGACTTTTGTGCCTATTTTGAACCTACTCGAGGGTACCTTTGGTTTTGTTGTGGACTGTGATGTGACTCATATAGGGTTGGGTTGTGTTTTCATGTAACACAGTAAGCTTGTAACCTGTGCTTCTTAGCAGCTTGAGGATCATAAAAGAAATTACCTGAATCATGATCTAGAGTTGGCAGCTATGGTTTTTGCATAGAAGATTTGCTGTCATTATTTGTATGGGGTGCATATGGTTATTTATTTAGACCATAAGATCTAGCATTATATATTTACATAAAAGAAATTAAATCTCAGGCAAAGACGGTGGCTTGAATTGCTTAAGGCTTACGACATAATTTTGAACAAATATCCAGGTAATGTTAATACTGTTAGTGATGCTGTTATCATGTTTTCTATGGAGGGCTTATCTCATATTGAGGAGGAGAAAAGAGGGTTACTGAAGGATATTCACAGGCTGTCTAATTTAGGATTTCGTCTTTTGGACTCTGAGAATGGAGGAGTGAGTGTTTAGGAAGTAGTTAAGTCCTCTCTAGGTGTTGAGGTCAAGGAGAAATAGGTTATAGACCCCATACTTATGCAAATCAAAGATGATGTGGGTCATACAAAGGTTATTGCTTTTGGTATTAGGGGAGATGGCATCTTGAGGTATCAAAATGGGTTATGTGTTCCTGATGTAGATGGACAGTGAGAAAGGATTTTGATGGAAGCTCATGAGTCCAAATATATAGTTCATCCAGGTTTGTCCAAGATGCATCATGATTTGAAGAAAATCTATTACTGGAATAATATGAAGAGGCATATGGCAAATTTTGTTGCTAAGTGTATAGTTTGTCAGCAAGTTAAGGTTGAACATTTGAGGCTTGGTTCTATGTCCCAAGAGAAAGAGTTGTCTATGTAAAAATGGGAGATGATTAATATGGATTTATTCACTGGTCTTTTATGGTCTCGGGATCAATATGATTCTATTTGGGTCATTGTGGATAGAATGACTAAGTATGCTCACTTCCTGCCTATGAGACTAACTACTTTGGAGAGGACTATGGAAAATTGTTCATTCAGGAGATAATTAAGCTACATGGGGAACCAGTGTTGATTATTTTTGACCGAGGTATACAATTTTCTTGGCATTTTTGGCATTTATTTCAGAAATATTTGGGTACTCAAGTGAACCTTAGCACCGCTTTCTAACCTCAAACGGATGGACAAGCGGAGTGTACTATTCTTACCTTGGAGGATATTCTAAGGGATTGTGTGATTGACTTTAAAGTTAGTTGGGTTGACAATTTGCCTCTTATTGAATTTGTTTACAACAACAGTTATCACTCTAGCATTTAAATATCCCATTTTGATGATCTTTATAGTAGGAGGTGTGGGTCTCCTAATGGATGGTTTGAGGTAGGTTATACTTAGTTGTTTGGTCCTAACTTGGCTCACCAAGCCATGGAGAAGGTGAAGGTGATTAGGGAAAGACTTAGAACTGCTCAGAGTCACCAAAAGTCTTATGATGATGTGAGGCAAAGAGAATTAGAGTATGAAGTTAGTGATTAGGTGTTCTTGAAGGTTTCTCCAATGAAAGGAGTCATGAGATTTGGGAATAAGGGGAAACTCAGTCCCTGTTACATTGGTTTGTACCATATTTTGAAAAGAATTGGGAATATCGCTTATGAATTAGATTTAACTATGAGTTTTACTTCGATTCGTCCCTTTTTTCATGTGTTTATGTTGAAAAAGTGTGTGGGTGACCCTTCTTTGATGGTGCCTGTTGAGGATATAAGTGTTAAGGATTCATTGTCTTATGAGTAGTCTCAGTTGAAATATTGGATAGACAATTTCATAGATTTAGGACTAATTATGTAGCTTCGATGAAGGTTATTTGGAGGAATCAAAATGTAGAAGAGGCTACTTGGGAAGCTGAAGAAGATATGAAAGCCAAGTACCAATTTTTGTTCCCTTCTTTGGATGAAAGTGCTTAAGATATGAGTTTTATTTCCCTCTTATCGTATTTCAAATTTGTCCTTAGATTCTACTGCATTCTTCATATCATCGTGCTAAAAATGTCCTAACTTCTCATTTAGGGATAATGTAAGGCCCCATAAAATTTTGATCATTTTATTTTTTATCCTCTCGTGTGCATAATGTTGATTATGACTTGAATTACAATTAGGGGAGTTAAAAAGGTGTTTTAGGAAAGATTTAGAATCTTTGCAAGGGGTTCGGGCCGTTTTGGGACCCTGAGGCTGTAAGCGTCCGCTATAATAAAGTACCACGCCACATCTATGATAAGGGCGTGTCATGGAGGCTAACCTTTGCGATAGCAGCGTACCACGTTGCTATATATGTTTCATCTAGTTTTTGTTTTTTTTCACTTGGGGTGAGGGACTTTTGGTCCTTTAACCCCTTACACGACTTTTAAACATCAAATAAACCTTTTTCCTTCAATTGTCAAATATAAAATACTATTTTTATCTTCTTTAACTCCCAACCCTAAAAAGTTCAAGGTTTTATAAGGAATTCACCCTTCAGGCTCAAAACTTTGATTTCTCTTCAAATTTTTGTATTTCAGACATGTTTCTCTTTCCCTAACTTGAATTTTACATTGTGGCATCAATTTATAGGATATTTATGTGATTTAAATTATTGGATTTGCAATTGGGTTGAGAGATTTTGGTTGTTATTACTTGAATTGCTTTTCCCATATTTTAAATAGATTATTCATGCTTTAATTGATGATTTTTGGGCCGAATTAGTGCATTGTGGTATGGTTGAAATGGGTGACATGGGTTTCATCAAAATTGATGAACATTTGTCTTATAATGGCATTAACCTCAACCCACATTGTAAACTTGACTTGAATACAGATATTTGCATAGTTTTACTTGTCTTTTGAACCCAGTGCATTGTATTAAAGGCTAAATGGATAAATATGGTTTTGGAATGCCCTTGGTGGCCTTGGTTTTGGATTTTTAATGGAACATGGGAGTCAAATGATTAAATGGATTGGTTTATCATAAATGGAATAGATTTCAAGAATATTGGCATGGCGATACAAACTTGGTAAATGCCTAAATAAAAGACTCCTTGGTTAATGGTTGGTTTATGCATAATTTTTTTTAATTGGGCTTAAACGGAATTGTGTAGCTCACCATGAAGGTGTAATCCCGGGGGACAAAACACTAAAAACAAAATTTGTCGATGTTAGGGATCTATATGACCTTGTTTTTGGATACACATTATATTTTGGATAGCTATCGCCTTAGTATCTTTAGCCTTTCCTCAATTTTCTCAGTACGCGTGGCTAACATGCACTAGGGCCCTTCTGACAGGAGGGGATGAACCCATATAGCTCGTGGGTGCCTTTAGGATGGAGCGAGCTACATAGTTCAGGCTAATGGTTTAAACTATCATGTAATTGGACCCTTGTCCCTATCCCGGCATCCTATACACATATGTATAAATTGTTGTGCATGTTGTTTATGATTGGATTTTGATAAATGCACTATTTTATCCCTTTTCCTTGAGTTATATAACACTGCTCGACCCACTGAACATCCCCAAACATTGCATCATTTCATGATATAGGTTCGAAGAACTTTTCTAGTACTTATGTGCAGCATTAGGTGGTTTGATATTTCAATTGATCTGCTGCAAAGTGGTGAGCCTCAATATTTTGAAAGGCTCGATCATATCATTGGTTTTATTATTTTCTTAGTATTTTGGACTTTTTTTGTCATAGTGGGGGGCATGTTCTGACTTAATTGGTATTCTTGGTTTAGAAGCTTTCATGGACAGGATTGGGATGTCGTTGATGTCTTGTTTTGACTCTTTACATTATCCTTGGCCTTATTTATCTATCATTGAATTGGATGGCTTCCACTATCTATATTTATGTGCTCTTGAGATAAGGCTAAGGGGGGTGTCTCCGGCCCATGGTGGACTTGAGGATGCCCTTTATGGCAAGGCCCGGGTGCAGGTTGTGACACAAACATAACATGCCCTAGGCACTGCACCAAAACTAGAAGATATGACTGACCCCAAATAACCACCATGACTAGAATAACCAAAAGATAAACCCCTTATAGATAGACCATTACCCTAGCCAAGATGATTACTGAAATTAGACAGGCCTCTATCAGTAATCTGGAGTGCGGTCTAAACAGTCATACTAGACTGACCCTAATTATATAGCAAAGGTGAAGGGTACCTACCCTAAAACCACTACCTATGAACCTGACACGACCCGAACTAGGGCCTCATCATGTCGGGTATCTCAAGTCTAACAAGGACTACAGACCACCCCCAATACCCCATTATAACCACCCTACACCCCACGTCAGATAAATTCTAAACATATAACAAGATAAAACAATAATAAACTAAAGAAAATCATGTAAGCTATAACCATAACCAAATAACTACAACCAAATATCTAACCAATACCAATCATAATGCAAATACCAATACCAATGTTAACATTGATACCAACACCGCCCATGCCTATAGTAGTCCGACAAAGCCTTTAACAAGAATTAAAGAATATTCAGTCGGGACATTCCCCCGACCATAGCCAAAACAAAAACCAAAGAAATAACAATAATGAAAAGAAGTCAATAACATGAAATGGGGTCTTCCGAAGTATGGAAGCACGCTACTTCAATCTAACTCAAAGCCATCCCCGAATCCAAGTCATTGAGCAGGAAAAAGGGTAGTATGGCTGGTTCATGCATCGGTGGAGATACAACGGTTAGAAAAGTGAACGTTAGCATGTAACTCAGGGATAAAGATAAGATAATTCCATCATGCAAAACAAAATTAATAACCATATGCAATAAGATAGATATGTATACATATCGTGCCGGGATAGGGAACAAGGTTTAGCATGTATTTAAAACCTCAACCTGTGCTAGGTAGCTTTGTCATCCTAAAAGTACCCATGGGCTATATGGGCTCAGTTTCCCTAGCTAAAAGGGACCTAGTGCATTTTAGTTGCACGTTCGGAGAAAACCCTGGGATGACTAGTACATCCCAATGATATATAGTGTGACATTGTGCACACGGTCACCAAGACCATCCTCACATCGACAAATATGAGTTTCCAGTATCAGTCCCCTCGGGACCTCCACCTTCCATGACTTTTCTACACCACCCCCTTTAAGCCGATATTAAAACTGATTACACATTCCCCAACCATTTACCAAGGAGTATTTTAATTAGGCATTTCTAGTTGGTATCATCATACCAAAATTTGAGTTTACAAGTCTATTACCTTATGTCATATCATACATTAAACCAAATTAGGCTCCACCGTTTCCAATTGAACCAAAACTATTAATAATCAAACCATGTCACCAAGGCCTTTTCAAAACCATATGAAACTAACCAAAACCAATTCATATTTCTTTAACCATTTATGCTATGCAAAGATTCCAAGAATAATCAAACTATGTGACAAAATCATTCTTACTAACAATTTCACAAACGGGTTGAGGGTATGCCATTATCAAAGACAAAATCATCAAATTTGGGGCTCAACCATGACCCCTCAATTAAATCACCATTCCCATGCACCCACATGTGAAAAAATATAATTAAAATATGAAAAAACCTAATTAAATCACGCAAAACATTATTCATCCATGAGCAACCAAAACCCCTAACATTTATTTCAAAACCATAAAAACACCATGAAAACCATTCATTAAAATATATTCCTTTAGTAAACTAACGATGAGGGAAGAGTCACATTCCTAAATTACAAAGATTCACGGAGAGAAATTGATCCATAATCCCTTGATGACCACTTTGGAGAAACCCTGGCCAATTTTTCTTGAAAGGATTTTGAGAGAGTAAGGAGGATGTTTAATCTTGTAAAGTGTAGAATGAATGACCAAAAAGTGTAATAGGGATGTGGAGTCTTAAGGATTTTGAGTGGTAAATATCCAAAGTGCCCCCCAACTAAAAATTATAAAAAGACTGCAGGTGGTTAAGAGTCGACACACTTGATTTGGGACTATAATATATGACTCGTACCCTTGAGTCATCACCAAGACAGTGAGTTGAACATCTATACATTGTCCACCATACGACCACATGACCCCACTCATTACCAAACCATACGACTAATATAGTTTAGTCATATCTAAGTCAGAATCCATGTGATTAGACACTGGACAACACACGACTGAACCCTACCACTCGAAACCTATCCTCACGGATCGTAGTGAGCCACTCGCACTCAAAGCCAAGTCAAGTCACTAAGTTTCTAATTTGATTAAGGATCATCCAAATGAACCATCACCACCCTTAGCGAATCGTACCACTAAGTCATTACCAAGATTAAAAACTCAACCACCATCCACTGGACACCCAATGACTAGGGTTACCTGAACCGTACCCACACCATATGACTCATATGGTTTAGTCCTCAATAGGAAAGTAAGCTCAAAGCTCAGGAAATTTCCAAGGACCAAAACCCAAGGTGTTTTAATTTTCCCCCACATGGATCATTCGTCCTCAAATGATGGAAAAGGAAGTAACTAGAACGATTAAACCCCCAAACATCTCTACGCTTACATTTAAGACAGAAAATAGATTTTTAATGAATTAACAATCTGCCTTTAACAAAGACAAAAAAGAAAGATGCTAAGAACAACACATACCTCAAGCACGATTTTTCAGAACGGGAAATAGAAAAAGGTACTTGGACTTTATGTCCTCTTCATCTTCCCACGTAGCCTCTTCCACCTTGTGGTTCCTCCATAAAACCTTTACCAAAGCTATATTCTTGGTTCGCAATTAATGAACCTACCAATCTAAGATTTCAACCGAGATATCCTCATAAGACAGATAATCCAAAATACTAATATCCTTAATATGCATAATTTGAGAAAAATCACCTACACACTTTCTTAACATAGAAACATGGAACACCGGGTGAATAGAGCTCAACCTAGAAGGCAATCCTAACTCATATGCAATATTTCGAACCCTTCTCAGTAGAGCTTCCCTTCTTCTTGAACCGTATCACTCCCTTCATGGGATACACCTTCAAGAATTCCTTATCCCTATCCTCGAACTCTAACTTCATATGCCTTACATCTACATAGGAATTCTGGCGACCTTGGGTAGCTTTAAGCCTATTCCAAATAACCTTCACCTTCTCTAAGGCTTGGTGAACCAAATCCTAGCCAAACATCTCTGCCTCACCAACCTCGAACAACCCAAGAGGAGACCTACACTTCCTAACATACAAGGCCTCAAACGGAGCCATCCCAATGCTAGACTGGTAGCTGTTAATATACGCAAACTATATAAGAGGCAAATACTCAATCCAACTACCACCATAGTCAACCACAAAAGTTCAAATCATATCTTCTAATGTCTAAATAGTCTTTTCTACCTGGCCATCCAATTGCAGGTAGAAAGAAATACTAAGACTCACCTTGGTCTCTAAACCTTTATGGAATGACCGCCAAAAGTAAGATGAAAATTATGTACCACAATCAGAGATGATAGAAATGGTCACCCCATGTAACTTTACTATCTCTTGGAGGTACAACCTTGTATAATCATCTACAAAAAATTTAGTCCTCACTAGCAAAAAGTGAGCAGACTTAGTCATCCTATCCATGATGACCCAAATTGAATCAAACTGATTTTGAAACCGAGAAAGACTGGTAATGAAATCCTTGTTGATCAATTCCCATTTTCACATAGGCAACTCGATTCCTTGATACAATGCTCCAGGCTTCATGTGCTCAACTTTCACTTGTTGGCACACCATGCACTTAGCCACAAAACTAGCCACATCTTATTTCATATTGTTCAACAAAACTAGCCATATCCTACTTCATATTGTTCCACTAATACATCTCCTCATAGTCATGATACATTTTCATCGAACCAGGATTAATAGTATTCTCATGCGCCTAAGCTAAGATTCTCTCTCACAATCCATCTATATTTGGAATGCATAATCTCCCTTGGTACCACAAGGTACCATCACTACTAACCTTGAAAGCCATTACCTTTTTCCCACCTACATCACCCTTGATCCTAATTAAGGTATGATTTAATACTTGTTTCTCTTTCACCTCAGCACCCAGGTATGACTTCTCTACCTCCTGAACAAACACACACTATCCTCAGAGTCCAAGAGTCGAACACCAAGTTTAACCAAACGGTGAACATCTTTTACCAATTCTTGCTTTCCTTCATCCTCATGAACTAGAATCACCATGGATAACCTGCTAAGAGCATCAGCGACCACATTAGCTTTACCTGGATGGTAGTGAAGACTCATGTCATAATCTTTGAGCAGCTCAAGCTATCTCCTTTGCCTGAGGTTAAGTTCTTTGTAAGTAAACACATACCCTGGGCTCTTATGATTTTAAAAGGTAACCACATGCACTCTATATAGATAATGATGTCAGATTTTTAATGCAAACACCACAGCTAATAGCTCCAAGTCATGATTCAGATAATTCTTCTTATACACTTTCAAGTGTTTAGAGGAATAAGCTATCACCTTGCCATGTTACATCAACACGAAAACAAGCCCTACATGGGACATATCACAGTAGACCACAAAACCATCAGTGCCTTCAAGCAAGGTCTAGATTGAAACCAAAGTCAGTTTATCCTTCATCTTCTCAAAACTACCCTCAAAAGCATCAGACCATAATAACTTTATCTTCTTCTAAGTTAACTTAGTCAACAGGGCAGTTATAGTCGAAAAACTTTCCATAAATCTCCAATAGTAACCAGCTAAATCCAAGAAGCTTCGAATATCAATTGGAGTCATGGGTCTTGGCCACTTTTAAACCATTGTAACTTTTTGTAGATCCACCATAATCCCTTCACTAGAAATGACATGGCCTAAAAAGTGACAACGATCAACCAGAATTCACATCTCAAAAATTTGGCATACAACTGTTGCTCTTTTAGGGTCTATAACACAATATGGAGGTGATTAGCATGGTCCACCTCACTCCTTAAATACATTATAATATTGTCCATAAATACAATGATGAACAAATCCAAAAACTGACGAAAGACTCTATTCATCAAATCTATGAATTTTGTTGGGGCATTAGTCAACCCAAAGACATAATTACAACTCAAAATGCCCATACCGGGTATGAAAAGAAGTCTTAGAAATATCCACCTCCCTAATTTTTAGTTGATACCAAGACCAAAGATCAATCTTGGAGAAGAACGTAGCACCCTGAAGTCGGTCAAACAAATCATCTATCCATGGAAGAGGGTACTTATTCTTTACTGCCACCTTATTTAATTGTCAGTGATTATTACACCTCCAAAGAGAACCATTCATATTACACACAAATAAAATTGGTGCACCTTACGAAGATATACTAGGATGGATGAAAACCTTGCCTAAAAGATCCTTTAGTTGCTCCTTAAGCTTCTTCAACTCAGTTGGACCAATTCTATATGAAGGAATAGAGATAGGAAGAGTGTCCAGAACAAAATCAATATCCCTATCAAAAGAAACACCAAGAAGGTCATCCGAGAAGACCTCAATAAATTCATTCACCACCGGATGAAATGTAAAAAAGGAACCTCCAAGTTAGAATCCTTAACCCAGACCAAGTAATAGAGACACCCCTTAAAAATTAATCTCCAAGCTCTAAGAGATGATATGAATCTTTTCTTAGGAGATAGGGAACCACCATCCCATTCAATAATAAGCTCATTAGGGAATTTAAAGATGACCTTATGGGTTCGACAATCTAAAGATACATAGTACGAGTGCCATCAATCCATCCCCAATATAACAGCGAAATTAACCATGTTGAACTCAAACAAATCCACCAAAGTCTCCTGAGTACCTAAAGACACCATACAATGCCTATAGTCTCTTATAGCCACCATAGAGTCACCCACTACGCTAAAAATAAAAAAAAGGGTATGAAATACACTCGAACCAAAACCAAAATGCACAGCCACAAATGGGGTCACATATAAAAAGGTGGACCCCGAATCAACTAAAAAGTATATAGCACGGGAAAAGAGTTTCAACATATGGGAAAAGAATCCTAACGAGTAGTGAGAGCATAGAGTCAATTTCGACCAGTTCTGAAGCCAGATGGTGCACCCTTTGGTGCCGGAGCTGATGAAAAGGCAATAAGAATCTTGTTTGCCCTAGAGGCAACCTTACCAATAGGAAAGATTTTAAGTATATGCCCTATCTGAGCATAGTTAAAAAACTTGTACTTTCATTCATGATAGTAATCCCAATGCAATCAACCATAAAATTTGTAGAAAGGATAGGATGAAGCTGATTGGGCCCTACTGGCCTGATATTGGGTACCCTATGACCTATAATTATCTCCACCATAAAAGTACCTGTCACCAAACGTCTTTGGGTAGGGAGCACTATACATCGAGTAAGACCCAGAATTGCCCTACTATTTCTTAGACCATTTTCTATCATCCCTGCCACTATACTATTGGCCACCACCCTACTAAGAAAATCAAAACTTCTTGATTTTCCTTTTTTTTATCTCCACCTGCTTCTTCTTCTCTTCCTCAACCTATTGCATTTATACAACCAACCTAGAGATTTCCATGTCCTTGTTCAATAAAGCATCTTACTCTCTAAAATCATATCTCAGGACAACACAGAAGTGAACTTCCTTATTCTAGCCCTCGTGCAAAAAACCAACTTCGGAGCATACCATCACAAATAGTGGAACTTCAAGACATAATCTTTGACTAAAATCTTACCCTACTTCAGGTTACAAAAATTTTCTACCTTCACTTTCCTCAGCTTCTAAAGAAAGAAGCAGTCTTAAAAAGAACTAGAGAAATCACCCGATAGGGCTGACTCAGCATTATCACCCCTAGACTGTTCCTATTCCTCATACCATTGATAGGCTACATCTTTTAGCTACTACGCAGAAAATTCCACCCCCTTCACATTATCTGTATTTATAACAAAAAGATTTTTTCCACCTCATCCTAAAAACTATGTGGATCCTTCTCAACCTTAATTACAGCAAAGGTTAGAGGGTTAAACCTTATAAACTGGCCAACCCTTGTCTCCTCAGAAGATGGAGTAATAGAATCACCATACTCGGCTTGAAAAGCTACCAACTAAGCCAACATATGAATAGATTAATGAAACTCAACATTCCTCATATTAGCTTGAGGGGCTCAAGAAGGATAGAAGGGGGCTGGTGGAACTCTAGGAGGATAATTAAGAAATGGACCCCTACACCGAGTATGGACCACTTAATTAGGACGTGTCCTATCAATATTGTCCTTGAGTGATACTAAGGACAATATTGTCCTTGAGTGATACTAAGGAGTTTCAATGAACTTCATATCATTTAGGAGGCATGATCGATCTAAATAGCAAAGAAATGGGTATTAGAGAAGAATTCAAGACCCTAGACTATACAACTCAATAATAGAACATAAGAAAGAGAAACATTCCTAAATCGCTCATAGCCTCTTCCTTATGAGTATGGTGCACTACATACCCTTAAAAAAGACTCTACTCAACATGGCTTTGTTAACTTTCTATTGACCATAAACCTAGGGCTCTGATAATAATCTAACACGACCCGAACTAGGGCCTCATTGTGTCGATATCTTAAGTCTAAATAAGGCTGGAGACCACCCCTAATACCCCATCATTAACCACCCTACACCCCATGTCAGATGAATTCTAAACATATAACAAGATAAAACAATAATAAACTAAAAACACTAAAGTAAGTCTATACCATAACCAAATAACCATAACCAAATATCCAACTAATACCAGTACCTATGCTAACACTAATACCGATATCGCCCATGCCCATAGTAGTTCGACAAATCTTTTAACAAGAATGAAAGAATATCTGATCAGGACATACCCCCGACTATAGCCAAAACCAAAACCAAAGAAATAATAATAATAATAATAATAATAATAAATAGTCCATAACATGAAATAGGGCCTTCCGAAGTATAGAAGCTCACTACTTCAATCTGACTCAAAGTTGTCCCTGAATCTGATTCACAAAGTAGGGGGAAGGGTAGTATGGTCAGTTTCTGTACTATGTGGGGATACAGCACCTAAAGACAGTTAGCGGAGTGAATGCTAGCATGAAACTCAAGCATAAAGATAAGTTAATGTCATTATTTCAAAACCAAATTAATAACCATGTGCAATTATATAGATATTTATATATATCATGCCAGGATAGGGAACAAGGTATAGCATACATTTAAAACCATAACCTGGGTTATGTAGCTTTGCCATCTTAAAAGCGCCCACATGTTATATGGTTTAAGCTCCCCCTGCTGAAAGGGCCCTAGTGTGCGTTAGTCGTATGACTAGAGAAAAACCTACGATAACTAGTACATCCCCATAATATAAAGTGTGACATTATGCACATGATGACCAAGACCACCCTCATATTGGCAAACATGAGTTTCCAATATCGGTCCCCAGAGGACCTCCACTTTCCACGGCTTTGCTACACCAATTCCTTTAAGCCTGTATTAAAACTAATTAAACATTCCCCAACTATTTACCATGGAGTCTTTTAATCAGGCATTCCCATCGGTAGCATCATACCAAAATTATAGCTTACAGGTCTATTACCTTATGTTATATAATCCATTAAACCAAATCAGGCTCCACCATTTCCAATTAAACCAAAACCATTTATAATCAAACTATGGACACCAAGGCCTTTCCAAAACCATATGAAACCAACCAAAACTAATTCATATTTCTTTAACCATTTATGCAATGCAAAGATTCCAAAAATAATCGAACTATATGACAAAATCATTCTTTCTAACAATTTCACAAACAGGTTAAGGGTATGCCATTATCAAAGTCAAAATTATCAAATTTAGGGCTCAACCATGACTCCTTAATTAAATCGCCATTCTCATGCACCCACTTGTGGAAAATCATAATCAAAACATGAAAAATGAAAATTAGATTATGCAAAACATTATTCATCCATAAGTAACAAAAACCTCCAACCTTTATTTCAATACCATAAAAATACCATTAAAACCATACATTAAAACATATGCCTTTATCAAAATAAAAATGAAGGAAGAGTCACATACCTGAATTACAAAAATTCATCGAGAGAAATTGATCCTTAAGCCCTTAGATGACCACTTTGGAGAAACCCTACCCAATTTTGCTTAAGAGTATTTTGAGAGAGTAAAGAGGATGTTCATCTTGTAAAGCGTGGAATGAATGAACAAAAATTATTACAAGGACATAGGGTCTTAAGGGTTTTTAGTAGTAAATATCCAAAGTGCCCCCAGCTAAGAACTACAAAAGGACTGTAGGTGGTTATGAGTCGACCCCCTTGACTCGTGACCACAATATACGACTCATATCTTTGAGTTATCACTAAGACAATGAGTTGAACACCCATACACTATCCATTATACGACCCCATGACCCCCCTCATTACCAAACCATACGACTCATATGGTCTTATCATACCTAAGATAGAATCCAAGGGATTGGACAGTGGACAAGTGTAATACCCCCATACTATTCTTAGCTCAGTTCATCTTTGAGTTGCATGGATAAGGCTCTTAAGGCCTGAATATTTCACTAGGTATTGGCTACTTAGTTATTTTAAAGGCCTCTAAAATTTGAGGATTTCAATTTGGTCTTCCCGACCCTGAGATGTTGGTTGAGTTAATTCATGTTTAGGGGTGTAGAGAGCATATCTCAAAGAAGTTTTGGATTTTTTAGATGAGGTTTAGGGAATGTTTGGATCATGAAACTATAGGATTATCATGATAATACCACTTCGCGGTGTTATTCTTGTTGACATGCAGACCGCGTTGTGGTAGGGGAAATAAACAACCATAATTGGACCGCATCATGGTAAGCCTGTCACGTCCAATTTTGAATTTAAATGCTTAAGGGGAAATTGGGTATTTTCCCCTTAATTCAATCATTCATAACATGACTTGGGCATCAGTTAGGGCATAATTTTGCCCTTATTCTCTAATTTTCCTGCCAAGAAAGCTATTTTCTTTCCCTAAGAACACAAATTCAATCCCTTTCTCCCCAAGAAATCAAGAATTCAAGTTCCCAAAGTTCAGGAACCTTCAAGAAAGTATCAATATTTGTGTTTCTCTTTCAATTTAAAGGTTTAAGGTATGTGGGATGTTCATTCATGTGTTTCTTTCACCCTTGGAGCCCAAAAACACTTTTTAAATTAAAGATTGAATTTTTCTATCACTATTGTATTTTGTATTAATTAAGATAGGTTTGATTCATGTTTCCATGGTAATTTAAATATAATTCAGTCCATGTGTGCCATGTAAGATTTATTTTCCCAATGAACCAGTCATTGAATGAAGGGGTAGTACCTCTATGCTTAGGGGTCAGATCATTTCTTATCTTAAGGAAAGAAGAATGATATCTAAAGGGTGTGTTTACCATTTTGTTCAAGTTAAGGACTCTAGTTCTGAGACTCTAAGTCTCGAGTCAGTTTCTATAGAAAGGAATTTCAAGATGTTCCTCCAAAAAGGGAATTTAACTTTGGAATAGATCTTTTTCCAAATACCCAGCCTATCTCTACTTTGTCCTACAGAATGGCTCCAGCTAAGCTTATGTAATTGAAAGAACATTTGAAAGATCTCTCATATAAGGGATTTATTAGGCCCAGATCTTCCCCATGGGGTACTCTAATCTTGTTCGTGTGTAAAAAAGATGGTTCTCTCAGAATGTGCATCAATTATCATCAGTTGAAAAAAGTCACAATCAAGAATAAGTATCCACTCCCCAGGATTGATGACTATTTCAACCAACCTCAAGGTGTTAGTTATTTCCCTAAGATAGACCTTAAATCTAGCTATCACCATCTTAGAGTCAGAGAATGTGGCTAGAGTTGTTAAAAGATTATGATATGGGTGTTTTGTATCATTCGAGCAAGGCGAATGTACTGGCAGATGCCTTTAGTAGATTGTATATGGGTAGTGTTGCTCATGTTGAGAATGATAAGAAGAAGATAGTTAGAGAAGTTCTTTAGCTTTCTAGATTAGATATTTGGTTGGTTGATTTAGCTGAAGGTAGTATATGGGTTCAGAATGGTTTGGAATCTTCTTTGGTTGCCAAATTAAAGGAAAATCAAGATAGAGATACCAGTTTGGTTAGGCTAAAGGAAGCAGTCAGAGACCAAAAAGTAGAGGTTTTCTCTCAAGGGGGAGATGGTGTGCTTCATTGTAAGGGTAGGTTATCTGTTCCATGTGCTGATGGCTTGAGGCAAGGAATTTTGGTAGAAGCACATGGTACACAATATTCCATTCATCCAGGAGCCACCAAGATGTACCATGACTTGCAGGAAATCTATTAGTGGAATGGTATGAAGAAGTATATTGTTTGTAGCTAAGTATTCAAATTATCAATAGGTTAAAGTTGAGCACCAAAGGCCTAGTGGGGTATTGTAGGAGTTCAGCATCTGCACTTGGAAGTTGTAAGTGGTGAACATAGATTTTGTGATGGGTTTACCACGTACTTGTCGTCAGCATGATTCAATATGGGTCACTATGGATAGACTGACTAAATCAACTCATTTTTTGCCAGTTCATACTTCATATTCAGCTGAGAATTATGCCAGGATTTATATTAGACCATTGGTTAAGTTGCATGGAGTTCCATTGTTTATCATATTAGAAAGAGGTACCCATTTTACCTCTCACTTTTTGAAGGATTTTTAGAAGGGTTTTGGTACCCAAGTTCATCCATGTACAGCTTTTCAACCTTACAAAGATGGTCAGACAGAAAGGACCATTTAAACCTTAGAGGACATGCTAAGAGAAAGTGTTATTGATTTTAAAGAAAGTTGGGATGATCACTTACCTTTGATTGAGTGTGCCTATAATAACAGTTATCACTCAAGTATTTAGATGGATCTGCTTGAGGCTCTCTTTGGGAGGAGATGTAGGTCTCCTATTGGTTGGTTTGAAGTAGGTGAGGCTACTTTGATAGGGCCAAATTTAGTGTTTGAGGCAATGGAGAAAGTTTAGTTGATTTAGGAGAGGCTGATGAAAGCCCAAAGACACCAGAAATCTTATGCACATGTAAGGAGGAGAGACCTTGAGTTTTATGTTGGTGACTTAGTCTACTTAAAAATCTCGCGCATGAAGGGAGTGAAGGGATTTGGTAAGAAGGGGAAGCTCATTCCCTACTATATTGGTCCTTATAGAATTTTGAACTATTTTAGAAAGGTAGCTTATGAGATATAGTTGCCTACAAATTTAGTATCAGTTCATTCGGTGTTTCATGTTTCTTTGGTAAAGAAATGTATTGGCGATTTAGCTATTGTACTTCCTTTAGAAAGTACAGGTGTTCAGGATAGCCTTTCTTTTGAAGAAGTTCCAATTGAGATCCTAGATTGTCAGATCAGTAGAATAAGGAACAAAAAAGTTCCCTTGGTTAAAGTTATATGGCAGAATTAGTTCGTTGAGGGAGCTACTTGGGAAGAAGAAGCAGATATGCGTACCAAGTACCCTCATCTTTTCTCCACAAACTCATAATCAGCTTGATGTAATATTTTTCCTTAGAATGACTCTTTCCCATTCTCAGTCCCTACTTTTAATCATTCTAATGTCATTTCATGAATTCACTAAATCAATCCAGTTCGCATATCATATTTTAGACTCAGTTATGTATTCATATTCCTAGTCATGCATGTTCAGTATGTGATTTTAGTTTTCTTAGTAAAGTACTATCAGTCTAACCAGTCTCATTCAAGGATGAATGTTCCCAAAGGGGAGATATCATAATACCTCGTACTATTCTTAACACAGTTCAGCTTCTTATTGCATGTATAAGGGGCTTAAGGCCTGAAAATTTCAAAAATTATTATGGACTTAGTCATTTTTAAGGCCTTTAAACTTTGCGGATTTTCAATTTGGTCTTCCCGACCTCGAGATGTTGGTTTTTGAGTTAATTCATGTTCTGGGGTGTAAGGAGCATATCTTGGAGATTTTTTGGATTTTTTGAATGAGGTTTGGGGCATGTTTGGATCATGAAACTAGAGGGTTAGCGCGATAAGCTCGCATTGCGGTATTATTCCTATTATCATGTAGACCGCATCACGTTTAGGGAAATGAACAACCGCGATAGGAACACATCACGGTAAGCTTGTCGCGTCCAGTTTTTAATTTAAATTCCTAAGGAGCAATTGGGTCTTTTCCCCCTTAACCCAATCGTTATAACACTATGTGGGAATCAGTTGGGCAAAATTTTGCCCTTCTTCTCCAATTTTCCTCCCAAGAAAGCCATTTCCTTTACCCAATAACACAAAGTCAATCCCTTTCTCCCCAAGAAATCAAGAATTCAAGTTCCCCAAGTTCAATAAACTTTAAGAAAGCATCAAGATTGGTGTTTCTTATTCAAGTTAAAGGTTTGAGGTATGTGGGATGTTCATTCTTGGGTTTCTTTCACCCATGGAGCCCAATACCCTCTTTTCGATTAAAGAATGAATGTTTCTATCATTATTGTATTTTCTATTGCTTAGGATAGGTTTAATTCATGTTTCCATGGTAATTTAAATACAATTCAGTCCATGTATGATCCCATACAAGATTTTGAATTCCTCGGGCTATGAATTTGAGTTTCCCATGCTTTATTCAAGTAAATTTTATGATGTTAGCAAGAATTCCCATTTTAAATTCATGATCCCCACATGTATGATGAAATGCCTATGATTATGGATTTTGAACCATGATCCTTTACTATAGTGTTAAGCTTGTTATAACATTTAGTGATTATTCAATATTGGTCGGTTATGAGCACTCAATACCCATGTATTTTACATGATTTTTAGATTTTCAAGTATGATTTAGTTAAACCATGATTATTCCTATTTATTCAGTTATTATGATCACAATGAGCACTATCAATTGTGAAATAATGTTCAATGAAACTTAGACCAGTTTTAGTTCAAGTTTCATTCAGTTGGGAGTAGGATTTAGCACCGATCCAACCCAAGGATGGGGGATCACCTTCCAGTAGAGGGAGTGACCCTTAGTAGTAATCCTCGAGTTCCAGAACTACATAGCTAACGTGGGCTAGAGATAGCTACCTTCTAGTTGAGGGTTGAGAAAGTGTTTACCTACTAGCTGAGGGAGACACTTATCTCATTAGAGCACCTGCCATTTGAGGGTGACTCATTAGTCCTTCAGGACACCAGTTTAGTGGATCCACATAGCCAGTGTTAGTACCCATGGAATGGTACTAATACTCTTCCAACTAGGTTATAGGTTGGACCCCAATTAGCTTAGATTGGGGCATGTCAGTTATATGATACCTCCCACAATCTCAATACAGTATTCAGTGTATATTCAGTTCAGGTTTGCTTGACCAAAGCATACAGATTTATAGTTATTCAGTTATACAGATTTCAGTCTTTCAGATTATAGATTATTTTAGAAATATATATATATGCTTAGTCTTGCATTCTCAGATATTACAGTTTTCATGCATTCATTCATAGTTATTTCATGTTGTTAAATTAGTCCTTATCTCATGTGCATAATACCCAATGCATTTTAGCCAGACCTTATCTCATAAACCAGTACATTAAAAGTACTGACCACATACTCTTCTTTGTTTTATGATGTATTATATAATAGGTTCGGATGCTCATTGTCCTGATCACGCTTAGACAGTTCCGCATACCCAGCAGCAATAGTAGTGAGTCCTCATCCATTAAGGAAAGGATTGTTTATTTAGTTATTTTAGTTGTTACGTATTTTTAATCAGTCGGAGTTGGTAGGGGGTTTTTCCCATCAACTCTTCAGTCAGTCAGTTAGATGCTTTTTAGACAATCAGAAAAGCAGACGGTCAGTTAGACACTTATGCAGTTTATGTATCATTTCATTATTATCAGTTATTTTAAACTGACAGTTAGATTTCAGTACTTCATCATATATTTTAGACTTGTGGTTGAACCACATTTTTAGTGTTCAAATTAGTATTACATTCAGCATACTATTTTTCTTACGCATGTACTATTGTTACTTTGTTCAGTGGTCACAGCAGGTACCAGCTCATGGGTTATCTTATGGTCACTTTTAACCGTAAGAATCATTAGTAGACATGGAATTTAGTCCCTCCCTGAATATCAATTCAACTTAATTACCTTATCACATAACCCATCCACGTAGTAATTTTCCCACAAGAAAAACAAACTAAAAACCATCTCGGCATTTCTAATCTTTATCCAAAATAAAAAAATTATAACAAATTTATAAAAACTTGGACACCCCATAATATTCTAACCACCCCAACTTCCTACCCCACCCTTACATATACCTACATACCCCTTAACCCTCCCCCTACCTCTTTATTCACGTATCTGGGTCCTTTAACATATTCACACACCATAACTCTCATGGACAAAATATACACACTTACACATGCTACAATAGACACAGATCCTCACTATTAGAATTGCAGAACACAATACACTCAATGGAATAGATTTGAATAGATCATATACGCACACAACTCACAATGACACATACTAATATACACACCTACACACACCGATTAGAGAGATAGAGAATCAGGAGAGGTAGAGGGAGAGATTTCATGAGAAAATAGTGGGATAATTAATCATAGAGAGGTAGAATACGAGAGAAGGGAATGACTAGTTTGATTTTTTGGTGAATTTCTCACCAGAATCGGTGTCCCCTCACCTGAATCTGACACCCCACAGCCCTAAAATCCCCAAATTTTATTTTGCTTCTAGTTTGCCAGGGAAATATCATCGAGAAAAACATTATTTCATTAACTGCCAGCGAATATAGAAGCTCTGACGAGACGTCAGTCGTGACTCCAGCTATACTTTGCTCAAAAGATTCACCGGGAAAAAACTAAAATTAGTCCATCCTAGCTCAAGGACGTACCAGCTGTGATTGGGTTTTTGTCAAAACCAGAGTTCAGAGTTGAATTCGATATTGATTTGGTGATTTGAGGTTCTTTCAGGTCCGGATCTGTCTCCCAATTGCATAATTTGCACAATAAAAGCTTGATCGGAGGTCCAATTTCATATCTTCTCATTTATATTTCATTATATGAGACTGATTTGTGTGAACCATAATATGATATGAACTTTCAATGATTTTGATTTGTTATTTAATTTCATTGATCATGGTTGTGGATTGATAAAAAAAGTAATCGTGAATTGTTACATTGAAACCTTGAGTTGAATTTGGGGAGGAAATTGAAAAATTAAAAATTGTTAAAGTTGACTATTAGTTATTTTGATTCATTGATGATTTTCTAATTCGGAATAAGTACTGATGTTGTTAAACACAATAGTATCATGATAGGTTGAAATTAGTAGGCAAAAGGTAGGCTCGGGTAGGAAAATTTAAAACTTGTGGATTGTGGAATGTTTGGAATATTTGTTGAATGGTTTCATTTTATCGTATTTGGAGAAATTGTACTTATTTGGCCAGGGAATTCCCCGAAGTATTATATATGCAAAGGAGGTTCGTAATCAAGGTCCGAGGCCCCGGGTGGAGCGTAGTTTAGGATAAGTGTAGGTTTATATTTTAGTACCTTTTTATTTTGGATTAATAATAAATTTGAGTGGACACTATTTTTTGAGTTTTGAACTATTTGGTTGTTTGTTTTCTTTTTTATGTGTTTTGTTTATTTATACATTCCATGGTGTTATTCTAGACGATATACTCTACAGAGAGACCGTGGTCGAACCATGGGAAGGAGGGATGCCTAAGACCTTTCCCCCAGTCAATAGAACTCCTTAACTGGAATCTCTATTGGCAGAACAATTTAAAAGAGTCAAAATAATTTTGAACAAGGATTTCCAGAGGTGACTTGGCACACCATATTTATGCCAAGTGGCGACTCTTAGTTTTGATTGAAAAGGAATCCTTTTCGAAATAAATTCTATATTTTGTCACTTAATAATAAAAACTCTTTCAAACTTAAAATCTAATTTTTTTTTTTGTTTAAAAAGGGGGTGTGATAGCTCTGGCGACTCTGCTGGGAATTTTTCAGAATTTGAGCTTATTTTTTTGAGTTGTATCGGCTTAGTTTTGCACTATAGGTGTATAAACATTTTATTTATGTTGTTGTATACGTTATGGTAATATCATTGTTGATTAAATACGTGCTATATGTTTAGAGTTTTTCTTATGTGTTACCGTTTTATATCTGTCATCATGTGTATAACCCGAGTCATTTCTTTTGCAATAAGTTTCATAGTACACGTGTGTACACGACCTCTAGTTAAGTCACCCTTATTTTAGCAGGGTGAGACATCGGGTGTATGAAGTAGGTGGAAAGCTCTCACAGCCACTATCAACCATACGCTCCTCCGAACAGCCTTGTTAGTGGACCCCAGCCTAGGTCAGCCATTAAGTCATGTCTATCTGCATCATATTGAGACCTAGCGGGACCCACTTTGTCCTTTGTAGGAGACTCACCCCTAAATCATCCTTACATGCTAATAGTTGCATCTTTGAGGGTAACAGAGTATGTGATCATTTAACAAACTGATTTGGGGAAAGTATGTGGTAGAACTAAAAGAAAGTGTGTAGGCAAGGAAAAGTTCGAGAAAAAGGAGAAATAAAAAAAAGTGAGTCAAAAAAAGAGTTTTGTAGTTTTTTAGAGTTCTTTATGACTTTTATTCTTCACAATTCAAAAAATTCAAAAAGACTTTTACCTATTTCACTCATTTCTCTAAAACAAAAACATCAAAAAGATTTTCCCTTTGTTTCCTTTAGCAAGCCTTCATAATTCGAAAATTTTAAAAAGATTTTTTTCAATGGGAGCTTTTTATAAAAGAAAAAAATGCAAGAAGAAGGTGGTAGAATTTTTGTACATTTCATATAACGGAGATACCAAAAAGATTTTCATTTCATAGTTGTTGGTGTCATTGTTATGTGAAGTGTCAAATTAAAAACGCAAAAAGATTTTATTGACGTTGTTCATCGTTTGTCTTTGGTTGTGTCTCTTAAGTTAAGGTCAATCTGTTAGTTAATTATTAATTGTCTAATCTGGACAAACTACGCACACCTAATTCTCCTCTTTCGGGAGTGAGATACGTAGGCAGCCCTTCTAGAATTCGGTGATCTTATTTAAAAAATCCAAAAAAAATTCTTCACTCTTTATTAGATTAGGTGTTTCATAGACATCTTTAAAAGAAAACTACAAAAAGATTTTTCTTTAATAGTTTCAAGTTTCATTTTCGCATGAAATTTAAAATTGAAAACCCAAAAAGATTTACTTTGGTAATCATAGGTTTCATTTTGTATAGGAAGCTGAAAAATTCACAAAGATTTTCATCAATTATTTTGACAAGTTGTTATTTTTGGTTATTCTTAAAGTTTCAAGAAAAAAAAAGACAAAGTTTGATTGGCCATTTTGTGGTCGAACTGAACGAACTATGTACACCTGATTCTCTTCTCTCGGGAGTGAGATACGTAGGTACCCTTCTAGGTTTTGGTGATCTTTTCAAAAAAAAAGAGGTTTTGAAAAAATATTGAACTCTAACACATTTGTTATCTCTTGTTTAGTTATTTTAAGGTGGTTGATTTGTGGCATTCTGGCTGATCCTCCATATCATACTAAGTCTAAGGAAGAGTTAGTCATGTCCAACAAGGATATAGAGAGTGACATCATGGATCAGACAAAGAGTGGGTTTCCTCCTCCTCCATTTCCCGTTGTTGATCATACAAATACCTTGAGTTTTCCACCAAAATAACAAAGTCAGTTTCCTACTGTTGTTGATGCACCACAACATGCCTCAAAATTTATTCCACATCAACTGCATCCCAATACTTCCACCACTCTTTCTCTAGATCCTTAACATAAGCCTACTACATTCACAACACCATATGTCATCTGTGATTTTGTTGCTCAATCCTCTACCGAGGCTTCCCCATTGGCTATCCACCCAATGGTTGTGCCTGCCCATGATTCTAGTTTAACCAAGCTCAATACTCTTTGTGATCATTGCTATACTCCTGAGCTTACTTTTAAGTTAACTGGACCATTAAAATTTTTTATCAAGAAGCCTACTGTGCCATAAGTTCCAGAGAAAATGGTTGGAAAAATGAAGAATGCAGAAAAGGCTATGAAAAGTTCCTTAGGACTTGCAAGTAAATATGATGTTTCATATCAAACTGGGGCATGTTTTCAAGTTTTAACCTTCCTCCAAGCCTTGAGATATCAAAATTTGAGAAGCAATATGGACATGAGGAATCCGTGAAATATTTGGGACAATGTTGCAATCAATTAAGGAAAACTGGAGGGAAGGAGAATGAGAAAGACGTTGTTGCTATTGTAGTTAGACAAAGGGCACATCCAAGAAGACGACGTTGTCGTTATCCTCGGTCTCAAGACTAATTTCATACCCAAGCTCCATATAATCACTCTCAAAATCCATTATACTTCATTTCCTTACCTCTATACCCAATATATAGCACACAACCATATGTTCAACTGCTTTTTTACTCACAATGGGGTGCACCAACTCCTCAAAGTCATTATTTAACTCCACAAACATATCAAGCCCTTCTAGGATCGATGTTCGATCCAAGTTAAACAATGAAAAGAGGCATAAGCCTAGGGATAGTTTTATGCCAATTGGAGAATCATATGCCAGTCTGTTCCAGAGATTAGTACAATGGGGCATGATCACTTCTCTCCTTGGTTATAATCCTGACCCGCATTGAAAAATTTTAATCCTCATGTACAATATGCATATCATTATGACTTTCAAGGTCATAATATTGAGGATTGTCGTGCTTTGAAAAGAAAAATAGAAAGGATGATTCAAGAAAAATTAATTGTAGTGCAAGACATTGACACTACGAGTGTCACACATAATTCTTCACCAACGCCCGATAATTCACCACACGTGGAAAGCAATGAGTTAAGCATGGGTATCCAGAACTTATTTATTAAAGAAAATGTGTTGGACAGCTGTGAAAGCTCTAGTCATTCTAATATACAAACCAGTGGCTAAGATCTCAAGCTCAACAATTAAGAAGTAACTCTTTTCTTTACTTGGAAGGATTGTTAGTAGCTTGTTTTGTTTTTTTTTCTATTTTTTGAATTATCTTAGGGTTATAGTTCGAAATCTATCTTGTTTTGTTTCTCTATTGTCTTTGTTTAAACCCTTCTATCTTTCTTTCAATGAAATGTGGTGTCCCTTGATTGTTTTGTATTATTTTAAGTTATTTGTTTGTCTTCTTTATACAATACATTTTATGTTGTATTCTAGTGTTATGACATACTTGCAAATTTTTCAGCCAGATCTTAAAATTCAGTTTTAATCATGAAAAATTAAATCAGAGGGTTAAAGTTAGAAAAATATAGCATCTAAGAAAATAGGTTGAGTGTTGAGGCATTTGGTGATCAAGTAGAAGCCTTCTTTAAGAATCAAGGCAATTATTTTAAGAATCACAAGAAGAAGTTGATCGTTATATCTCAATTATGTAAACAGTGGATACGCGATCCTAAGTCAAGAGGAACAGAATGAAAATCAGCTCCACAAAATTATGAGTCATTCAATATGAGGAATGTACAACAAAAGTAGAGTTGTATGTTGAACAAACGTAGAAGAAGTAGTGATACGCATGCTCAGTTAAAGTTAGTATGGTAAAATGTCACAAATGATCTTCATCTTTCACTTCATATTGCATGATATGTACTTGCATTTTCAAGGATTGATATGACAAAGGAATTTCATTCTCCTATCCAAACATTGTGTCACACTTTGTTTACCCCATTTGAGATTTAGTTTTATTTTCTTTCACACCCCTCTTTTGGGATCAATATAGGGACAGCAAAGTTTAAAAAAAAAGTGTCAACCAAAAATAATGTCAGAAAAGTTCCAAAAAAAGTCCAAAAAAAAAAATGTCAAGAAAAATAGATGCAAAAAGGTCCCAAAGAGAAAAAAAAGTCAATAAAAGAAAAGAGAAAAGAAATCAGAATCAAGCAAAGGAACAAGTTGTCGGAACTACGTGTGACCTGATTATCCTCTCTCGGGGGTGAGGTACATAGGTTGTCCTACTCTGGGCTCGGTTGAACCAAATAAACAATCTAGAATTACCCAGTTAAGGAAACTGGGGCGTGGGTTAATTTCCATTGTTTTAGTCGATTCCAAAATTTGTAAGTCCCACCCCACTTCAAGTGTCGTTTGGGCCTCATGTCATCCTTTCTTTCTGACCTTATCCAAAATCCAAGTTACAACCAAAGAAAGACCTTCAGATCAATTTTTGAGAATGTTAAGGCTAAGCATGCAATGCATATTATGATGTATTTTTGGAACTACTTGTCTTCCTTATCATAAGGAATCAAGAGAAAAATAAAAATGAGAGAGTCTTATCGGTGAAAATCCTCACAGGCACTGTAAGGCGATGGTAAGTTAAGAGAGATAAAAATGAGATAGTCTTATCAGTGAAAACCTTCATGAACACCATAAGACAATTTTGAGTTGGGAGAAATAAAAATAAAAGAGCCTCATAGGTGAAAACCCTCACGGACACTATAGGGAAATGGTAAGATGAGAGAAAGAAAATGAGAAAGGCTTATAGACAAAGCCCTTCAAGGCATCACTAGTCAAATGGGGTCTCTAAATGTAATTGGCCCAAGGAAGCAACTCAGTCTCAAGGCCATTAACTTAACAACAATTGGTAAAAAGTCTGGATTAAAAGATCAGGCAGCTTAATCCAAAATGCGTGGCATAATCATTAGAATTGATTGTCATTTTCAAACAAAATTTTTCTTTTCTTTATTTTTAAAATGGGACAAACATTGTCTTTTCTCTCCACTCTATATTTCTATTTTTGTCCTTTAGAGTCTGCTATTCAAACAAAAAATATTTTTTTCATGTCTTTGAGTCAAGTCCATGTCAAAACAAGTAAGAAAGCATTTCAAAACCCTCTACCAACTTCTTCAAGTGCACAATGCAAGATAAAAATTCAGCACATGAAAGAAATATAATTGTAAGTCAAAACAAGAGAAGTAGAAAGTTTTGTTAGAAACAAGTTTGGGGAATCAAGGAAATACCAAGGTTCAAAAGATTTATCAGACAAATATAGCAAAATGGAGATATTGTGCTTACTTCTGAGTCATTTTTAATGATCTAAGTTTGGGTCAATCGTGTATCAAGATAGTGATATGCCATTAGTTGAAATCAAACTTAATGTGAAAAGCCAAAGTCGCAAGCCAACCACCCTATTATAAACTCACAAGTTTTCTTTGTATGAAATAGGAACAATTGCCACCTTTAAATCAAACGCTTCAAAATGCAAATATCCAGAGGTTCAATTCCTCGTTTCTGCAAATGCAAGAGCAGTGTTGCTGTACAAGTTTGGTAATCACAATTATGGTGAAACTCATCATCTTGTACCTTTAAGAGACACACTCTTTAATTTGGGTATTTCATGTATCATGGCTAGGAGGTGCATATCCTAATTTGAGCCTTTAATCCTAAAAGATGCACTTTTTGTAAGAATTTTTCTCTTTCACTCTTAAGAGGGGACTTATAGGTCTCATCCACTCAATTTCACCCTCAAAAGGGTGCATTTGTTAGTCAGAATCATAATTCATCTTTGCATTATACATCGTTGCAAGTAGTTGTGACTAGGTTTGACACCCGCAAAAGCTTTTGATGATAAACTGGGGCAAAAAGAAAGTCTAATTCCTGTTATTTGAAACTTCACTTTAGGACCCTCCTAGAAAATTAGACTTTATTTTTCTGGAAAATGAAATCTTTCTTTATCATAATCTTTGTGTACGATAATTTTGTTTTAGTTTTGATTTTGATTTTAAAAGCCCACCTGGAGAATAGGGTGATGAAATTAAAAATCTGGAGCCCGCCTGAAAAATAGGGTGATGAAATTGAAAATCAGGAGTCTGCCTAAAGAACAGGGTAATGAAATTAAAGTTAGGAGCCCGCCTGAAGAATAAGGTGATGAAATTGAAAGTCAGGAGCCCGCCTGAAGAATAGGATGATGAAATTGAAAGTCAGGAGCCCGCTGAAAAACAAGGTGATGAAATTGTAAATCAGGAGCCTGCCTAAAGTACAGGGTGATGAAATCATAAGTCAGGAATCCACCTAAATAATAGGGTGATAAAATTGTAAGTTAAGAGCCCACCTGAAGAATAGGGTGATAAAAATTGTAAGTCGGGAGCCTTCCTGAAGAACAAGGTGATGAAAATTGTAAGCCAGGGGCCTGCCTGAAGAACAGGGTGATGAAATTGAAAGTCAAGAGTCTGCCTGAAGAACAGGGTGATAAAATTGCAATTCAGGATCCCACCTGAAGAACAGGATGATGAAATTGTAAGTCAGGAGCCCGCCTAAAGAACAGGGTAATAAAATGGTATGTCAAGAGCCCACCTAAAGAACAGGGTTATAAAATTACAACTCAGAAACCCACCTAAACAACAGGGTGATGAAATTGCAAGTCAGGAGTCCGCCTGAAGAATGAGGTGATGAAATGGTAAGTCAAGAGCCCGTCTGAAGAATAAGGTGATAAAATTGCAAGTCAGGAACCCACCTAAAGAACTAGATGATGAAATTGTAAATTGGGAGATGACCTGGAGAATAGGGTAATAAAATGGCAAGTCAAGAGCCTTTCTAAAGAATAGGGTGATGAAATGGCAAGTTAGGAGCCCGCTTGAAGAATAGGGTGATAAAATTGCAAGTAAGGAGCCCCCCTGAAGAACAAGCTGATAAAATGGCATGTCAGAAGCCCGCCTGAAGAACACGGTGATAAAATTGCAAGTCAAGAGCTTATCTAAAGAACAGGATAATGAAATGGAAAGTTAGGAGCCCGCCTAAAGAACAGGGTGATAAAATTAAAAGTTGGGAGCTCTCCCGGAGAACAAAGTAAGGAAATCGCAAGTCAGGAGCCCGCCTAAAGAATAGGGTGATAAAGTTACAAGTCAGGAGCCTGCTTGAAGAACAAGATGATAAAATGTCAAGAAAGGAGCTATCCCGGAGAACAAAGTAAGAAAATCGCAAGTCAGGAGCCCACCTAAAGAATAGGGTGATAAAGTTACAAGTCAGGAGCCTGCTTGAAGAACAAGGTGATAAAATGTCAAGACAGGAGCTCGCCTGAAGAATAGGGTTATGAAATTACAAGTCAGGAGGCCACCTGAAGAACAGTGTGATGAAATTGCAAGTTAGGATCCTGCCTGAAGAACAAGTTAAATAAATTGAAAGTAAAGCAACAAGGTTAAGACATTGAAACTCAAGCAACAAGGTGAAGCAATTGAAAGTCAATAAAGTGAGAAAATTCCAAGTCATGAACCCACCTGGAGAACAAGGTAATGATATTGAAAGTCAAGCAACAAGTTGATAAAATTTTATGTTAGGAGCTCACCTAAAGAATAGGGTGAATATTTTCAAATTCAGGATTAAGGTTCAGAAGTACCACCAATAGAACATGGTCAATTTGTGAGTTCATATCCAACATCAAATTTTGTATGGAGAAAGAATATATTCTCAAGTTCAACCCAAAGAAGATCGAATTTTTTGTCAATTTTGAAAGCATCAAGAAAAGTCAAGATTCCAAAAGAAGCTACATAAATAGGACTTTTGTAATTTCTGTTATCTTATGACTTGTAATTTTCATTTTTTGATGTAATGACAGAGCCACGGACTGGAACCTCGATGGGACCTCACTCGACTCTCCAACTCGGTATAGTCCCTCTTATTCCAACCCTTTAAGATACCTATGTTTTGAATCTCACATTACTTGAGACAAGTACAATTCCCTATAATACCCGTACTTTTCCTATCTTGAAATTTTTCCCCAAGAATGTTAGAAGCTTTCTTTAAAAGATGAATCCACTTTTATAGATTTGGTATTTTTAAGATTTTCACTTTTGTCATATGGTAAATTCCATAAGCTTTCCATCGATACCAAATTCTCCCAAATCCAACATCTGGGTGAAGAGTTAGAGCCTTTTTAGTGAGACAGTGTATCACTTAAGCCTTCAGCACGTCGCGGAGAAAGCTCAAATGGCAATTGTCAATTTCCAGTGTTGCTCCATGATAGTGGTGCATCTCACCAAACTTCTAGGTTGTAGATAATGTGGCAACACGATAGCTCTGTGTCGTGCCACCGTGCAATTTCCCATTTGTCATTTTCCAGTGTCTTGGTGCGATAGTGGCGCGTCGTGCCAAGGATGAAAATAGGAAAATTTTCTCAGAAATTAAATACGTGTCCTAGGATTAAAAGGGTCAATTTACCACCCTATATAAGCCTTATAACATGAGATTTGGCTATAATTCAGGAGCTTATACTCAATTACTCTCAAAAACTCTCAAGAACAAGCCCTAGGGTTTTCATAGAAGGTTTAATTCCAAGGGAATTCACTGTCAAATTTCAAGAATCACTCTGTCAATCTTCATAGAATCACAATTTAAGGTATGCGTAGTGTTCATTCATGGACTCTTTTCGTCCATGAAGCCTAAGAATCTCATTTCCAACTTCAAGTTTATGGATTTCTTTATGAGTTTCATGTTAGCTTTGTTTTGTTTATGTTGAGAATGATTAATTGAATTCTAATCCATGTTGGGTGATCAATTTTGTGTGGAACTGATTAGTATAGATGTATATTCATGTGAACTTATGATTAAACCCTATAATGATGAAATTAGAATTGAACCATGATGTCTAATTATTGTACGATGTTGTTTACATATACTATGCCTACCATATGTTTGATTGAATGCCTATATGTCGAAAAAGTTTCCAACTAGCATGATATTATGAAATCCCTATTTATGTACAAGTTTATGCATATCACATATTTGATGAAGTGCTTCAATATATGAATTATGAATTGCGTTGTTAGTCATGTGTTCGAGTAAGTCATGTTATGTCAGTTTCTTTCCATCGAGTCCTAGGGTACTTGTACCTGACAACTTAGTTCTGTGCCTAGAGCCATTTCATGTTTTTATGATATTCTCAGATAAGTCATGATCCATAGAACTCAGTCAGTCATGTGACTTAGGAAATCTCAGTAATCTCAGTAGTTCAGTAACCTCTATGATCTTAGTATTTCCAATAAGTCTCAGTAACTTCAGTACTCTCAGTCAGTCCTTAGATCTTAGTAGCATTTCGTAGGTCAACAAAACTCAGTAAATTTATTTTTAGCTCCGCTAAATGATATCATCAGTTAATCAGTTCAGTTTAATTAATCAGTTCAGTGTCTTCCAGATGGGAGTAGAATTCAGCACCAAGCGAGCCTAGGGATGTGGACTCACCCGCTAGATAGAACTGAGATCCCTAGAAGCAATCCCTAAGTTCAATAACTACGTAGCCAGCATAGGTATGAGATGTCACCCGTTAGATAGGAATGACATACTCGGGGATCACCCGTTAGCGAATTTAAATATATAGGACTGATCCCAGGGGTCACCTACTAGATTAGGACTAACTCCACAGTAGTTGTCTTTACTAGTAGCGCTGTACTGATACCCTTCCAGCTGGAGTTACAGGTTGGACCCCAGTTAGCTAAGTATGGGGCATATCGGTTAGATAAATACATTCCATAGTTTCAGTTATAGAAATCAGGACTATCAGACACAGTCAACCAGACCAGTTTTTCATAATCAGAACTGTTAGACACAGTTATCCATGTATCAGTAATATAGTATCAGTCCCTCGGTATTTAGTAATATAGTATTCAGTCCCAACACGATCTCAGTTACAGTTACGTAGTCATGCATGTATTCTCACGTTCATGTTAGTCAGTCAGTTATATTTGTTCATGTATATGAACCCCATTCATTTAGCCTACCTCACTTGCATACCAGTATATTCAAAGTACTAAAGCATTCGCGCTATGGTGTCTTATACTATAGGTTTAGAGTCACGAGTTCCAGATCAGCAATAGATTCCAGTCTCAGCAGTCAGAGTTAGAAGTGAGTCCTCATCTTTTAAGGACATGATGATTACATTACTATTTTAGTTTCCAGTTTATTTCAATAGATGGAGTTAGTTGGGGACATGTCCCATCAACTCCTTATTCAGACAATTTAGAGGCTTTCAGACTACAGTATGTTAGGCAGTTATTTTAGATTTGTTTTGGTATTGTTTTACCATTTTCTGACATTATGTTATCAGATGTTTGTTCAGTATTGAACCTTATGGCCTTTCAGTTCATGTTTCCACATTATCATGTTATATTATGCAGTGTACAGGTACATATATCAGTCAAGATTCGGTTACCCTTCTCCCTCCTATTTTATTCTTTTGAATAATGGTGGAGATAAAACTCTGTCTCGTTGTCTACTTCTTAGTCTAAAAACACTTTGTGTTTACATCCAAAGAGGGGCATGATGTAGACACGTAATTTTGTCCCTCCCTAAAAATTAATTCAACTCAATTACCTTATCACGTAACCCATACACGTGGTAATTTTGCCACAAGAAAAATAAAATAAAAACCATCTCATCATTTTTTTATCTTTATTCCAAAAACAAATTATAACAAATTCATAACAATTTGGACACCTCACATTATTCTAACCACCCCAACTTCCTACCCCACTCGCTACCCATACCCGCATACCCCTACCCTTACCCCTATCCATTTCTTCACATTTTTAGGTCGTTTAATAGATTCACACACCATCACTCTCATGGATAGAATATACACACTCACTCACCTAATAATAGACACGGATCCTCACCATTAGAATAGTAGAACACAATACACTCACTGGAATAGATCTAAATAGAACATATACGCACACAGCTCACAACGCCATGCACTCACATACTAATATACATCCCTATACACACACCAGTTAGAGACATAGATAATAAAGAGAGATAAACAGAGAGATTACGCAACAAAAAAGTGATAGAATTTATTAGAGAGAGATGGAATAAAAGAGAAGGGGATGACTTATTCGGGTTTTTGGCAAATTTCTTGATAGAATTGGTGTGCCCTCACCTGAATCCGACCGTCCGTAACCCCAAAATCCCTAAATTTTATTCAATTCCTGGTTTGTTGGATAAATCTCATCAAGAAAATATTATTTTGTTAACTGCTAAGGAATATAGGAGCTCCAATGAGACATACGGTGTGACTTTGGCTATACTTTTCTCAAAATATTCATCAGAAAAAATTTGACAGCAGTCCATCCCAGCTCCAAGACGTACCAGTTGTAATTGGATTTTTGGCAAAAACAAAGTTTGGAGTTGAATTCAATATTGAGTTGGTGATTTGAAGTTCTTCAAGTCTGGTTCTGTCTCTGAATTGCATAATTTTACACAATAGAAGCTTGATCGAAGGTCCAATTCTATCTCTTCTCATTTTATTTTACTATACGTGATTAATTTGTGTGAAGCATGATATGATATGAAAGTTTGATGATTTTAATTTGTTGTTTGTTTTCATTGATCATGGTTATGGATTGATAAAAAGAGTAATAGTGAATTATTACATTGGAACTTTGATTTGAATTTGGGGTGGGAATTGAAAAATCAAAAATTGATAAAGTGAATATTGGTTATTTTGATCCATTGAAGATTGTTTAATTCAAAAAAAGTATTGGTGTTGTTAAACGCAATAGTATTATGATAGGTAGAAATTGGTAGGCAAATGGTAGGCTCAGGTAGGCAAATTTAAAACTTGTGATTGTGGAATGTTTGGAATATTTGTTGAATGGTTTAGTCTTATCACATTTGGAGCAATTGTACTTATTTGGCCGGGAAATGCCCCGAAGCATATTGTACTTATTCACCGGGGAATGCCCCAAAGTATCAGGTACGCAAAGGAGGTTCATGATCAAGGCCTGAGGCATCGGGTGGAGCGTAGTTTAAGATTAGTGTAGATTAGTGTAGGTTTACATTTCAGTACCTTTTATTTTGGGTCTGTAATAAATTGGAGTGCACACTATTTTTTTAGTTTTGAACTATTTGGTTGTTTGTTTTCTTTTTTATGTGTTTTGTTGGTTTATACATTCCATAGTGTTATCCTAACCGATATACTCTACGGAGCGACATTGGTCAAACCACGGGACTGAGGAATGTCAGACACCTTTCACGCGGTCAATAGAATTCCTTAAATGGAATCTCTATTTGCAGATCAGTTTAAAAGAGTCAAAATCGTTTTGAAAAAGGATTTCCAAAGGTGACTTGGCACACCAGATTTATGCAAAGTGGCAACTCTACATTTTGATTGAAAAAGAATACTTTTCGAAGTAAATTCTATCTTTTGTCACTTAATAATAAAAATCCTTTCAAACTTAAAATCTAATCTTTTTGGTTAAAAAGGGGGTGTGATATCGTTGTCACGACTAGGGGTTGCCTCAGGTCATGAAAACAATACATGACTCAACCCTGACACTCATAACCTATCCTCACAGCTCTTAGTGAGCCACTCGTACTCGGAGCCAAGTCAAGTCACTAAGTTTTTCATTTGATTAAGGATCATCCTAATAACCCGGCACCACCCTTAATGACCCGTACCACTAAGTCGTTACCAAGATCAATAAATTAACCCCCATCCATTGGACATTCAACGAATAGGGTCACCTGACCTGTACCCACACCATATGACTCATATGGTTTATTCGTCAACAGGAAAGTGAGATCAAAGCTCAGGAAATTTCCAAGGGCTAAAACCCAGGGTGTTTCAGAACCGTGATCTATTACGACTCCTACTGAAACTACCCTGGTATTGTGGCCTTTTATCACTACCCCTTGGGCCTCATGATGCATCTCCTCCAAAACCTGAGCATGATAGAAACCATAGGAAAAGATCTACCTGCTGTAACTAAACACTCTGTAGACATGTGAAGAGGAAGTATCAGTCCCCAAATAAAGAAACAAACCCTCTGATACTCCATAATAGAAGTAGAATGCCTAGACAACTCATGAAATTTAGCCTCATACTTTACAACATTCATGGATACTTTCTCCAACATTTAGCACTTATCCCTCAAAGAATTCTTAAGAATGTGAGGCATATACTTCTCTAAGAAGACCTCGGTGAACTAAGTCCATGTCAATAGAGGTAATCCAGCTGACCTGGAATTAAGATGACCTCTACACCACTGTTGAGCTGCCAAGTCCTGCTATAAAGTAGTTTAATACATACCAAGAGTCTCAACTAGGCCCAAATTATGGAGCCTATCCTTACAAGCAATCAGAACTCATACATATTATCTCCTAGTTCACCAAAAAACCAAGGGGGAGCAAATCTCAAGAATCTACCCAACATCTTTTAATCTTTAACTGACATATCAAATTGGGAAACTATCAACTGAGCAACCACTGATGTAGGAGGGACCTCAATTATGGGAGCCACAGCTACAGGATACACCTCTGTCATAGTACATCTTTGATTCACAGACTTTGCACCATCAGACGATATACCACCAACTGATCCTAAACACTGAGCCAATCCATCCATGGGCACTAAAGAAAAAATAAACCCTGGTGGAGCTTGGTCTGGTCCCTAACCTGCTGGCTGGGGTAGAGAAATCTCTGGATTAGAAGAAGGAATAATGTCTGGTGATTGCCCCCTATTTGGGCCCCTAGTAGTGCCAGTACAAAAGCTACTACAATAAACCTCAAGTTCTGAAGTACTTAGATACGATCTATTTTAAAAACTAAAATACTAGACATGGATAATACAAGGGAAAAGGGGAAACTCTAACTCCGAGAGCTCACCCTATCTCTGAAATCCAACACAGCACGATCATCACGTCAACAGCGACTACTAGTACTAGAATCTTCATCAAAAAGGTACAGAACTATAGATAAATATGATAAAATGCGAGATAAATAAGTTAAGTCAAGGTAAAAGGGCAAACCTAAAAATAATATCCAACACTATTGTACATAAATAAATAAATAAATAAGAATGGTAACATGAAGATCACCCAGCTATATCTACTAAATTGGGCCCCATAAGCCAATAAGTGGGTAAAACTAAATAACCTAATGCAAGCCCCCATAAGCCTGGATGGTGCAACCAAAGAAAAGTAAATAACTAAACCATCATAATTTACCAAATATCATGCCATAATCGAGAATCCATCTTTACCATATCACATCATAAATAATTCTCCATGTCGAACTCGAATCGAAACTCAATAGCATTATCATTATTATCATCATTTGTTGTACCCGGATCAAAACTCATAATATCAACATCATCATCAATTTTTATACTTGAAATAAAACTCACACTATTAATATTATCATCAATCATTGGATTTGAACTCGAACTTACATTATCAATATCATCATTAATCACCAAACTTATCGAAACTTGTATTATCAATAAGCTACCGAATTTTACCGAAATTAGCATCAATTCCGAAATATCATACCATCATAACCATTAAGTATCTGATCTCCTCAAAGTCTCATAATAAGCATTTTGAAATGTACAATAAGTGTATAAAGGTCTACAAGAGATAACACAAGTCTTGGCCTAAAGTAGGCTTTAATTCTAGATGTTTATTTTAAGGCAATTTCTACCCTGGACTAGGCTAAGGAATCTAAATCCACTTATAGATATTAAATAAGCCATAATTAGCCCTGAGATAGAAATTCTACCTAAAACATGAGCAATTAAGTCAATAAAGCCTAAATTAAGGATTCGAGAAAGCCTAAATGGTCTAACTAACCCAAATATTGTCATTCATACCACCAACACCTAAATCACATCCCAAATCTAGTATAATATCATAATCATACTACGAAATAGCTTAATCTATGAAGAGGGTAAACCTAGCCTTCCTGGACACTGAAGAAAAGCCTGAAGAATTCTCTTAACCAATGATTTTTCCTTTCAAAAAACATATGCAACATGCCATGCTATCAAAATCACAATCTACTTATTAAAATAAGAACAATAATACCCATAGTGAACTATTTTGCTCCGGGTACAAAATCACACAAAAATATCATGTGGAGCCTGTTTATGGAATCACATATTCAAAATCAATACAACGTCCCTCTATGCTTAAGGAACATTTATCCTAAAAAATGAGTAAGTTCAAAGCTATAATGATGCTATAATCAAGCCATGAAGATTCCAAGGATTTTAGAAAAAGATGGAGAATTCCATCAAGAAATTAATGAAAGCTTACAATAATTTCAAAGAAGAAACGCGTAAATTAACTTCACCCAAGCTCCAAAATTACCCACAATTGATTCTCCTAAGTTTTCCCACTTTTAGGGTTCTAATATCTTGAGAATGGATGAAAATGAGGAAAATGGGGCTAAGTGGGGTATTTATACCCTTCTCAGGTATTTTGGTGCCACTTAAGCAACCAAGTGTCCCTTAAGCAACATCTGATAGCCTGCTCAGGTACCGCTTAAGCAGTCTCTTTCCGCTTTAGTGGCTACCACTTAATCGGTAGGGGTTCCGCTTAAGCAGACATCTGGATCAACTCGGTCGCTTAAGCGATGGGCTGGCTGATTTAGCAGCCCCTTCGCTTAAGTGATCCAAACTGGGGCTTAAGCGGTGCACCTGCACTAGATCCAAATCTCTGCCAAACCCTTGATATTTATTTGGAATTTTGTATATGAAAACAAACTATGTTACCATATCAAATTCGATGTTTCAGACTCAATTGTGAAGTCGATATTTTCATCCAAGATTGTTTCGATTAAAAGTGAGTCCCACACCCATTTGTCATTTTTCTTAACTTCTGATCAATAGCCCGAAATGAGTTTGGGAGCCTAGTAGAGACCTATACCAAGGATCTCTATAGCCTAAAATCAACATTCTGAAGCTACCTTCCTAGCCTAAAATCAACATTTCAAAGTTGTTTGAACTGTGAGAATTGGCATAAGAGAATTGATTGAAGTTTTATCCGATAACCAATTTGAATTAGCAAAGACTTAAAAATAGAGAATTGACTCTGAAAACCAACAAACTATCCGGTAACCAAACTATCAGTTTTAGAAAGTCATAAATGACTTGAGACAACTATAAAAAAATCTCTAAACGGTGAAAATGAGCAACAATACAGAAAATCACATGAACGGTCATTACATATTGGTGGCCTAAAGCAAAAGTTTGATGAGAGACCTTGATACTTTATTTTTCAAAAAAAAAAAGATATAATATATAATTTTCTACTTAAAATATATTTCTCTAACTTTTTAAAGATGCAAAAATATGAATAATCTTCTTATAATGAATTTTATTCAAATAATTCTTTTCAATTAATATATAACTAATATATTCAATCTCATTTAAGACATTGTTGATCTTAAGAAAGAGTTAATCAATTTTAGTTTTGAATATATTGTAAAAGAACAACATATGCCAATGTAATAAAAATATCAATAAAAATAATTTTTAATTAAAAAATAATATTTAAAAATTAAAATAACAAAACTTGATTTAATACTCGATCTAAGAATAAGAATTCTTGTTTTATGAGCTATCAATAACGCTTCATAACCAAGAAAAAGTAAATCCATGGGAATGCGAGCAAAAGCTTCGATTTCAACTGCTAACTTGGGGGAAAAGAACATGGGCATGCTTACTACCTCAGTAAGTGGTGATGATAGAGGTGAGGAACAACTTGAGAGGGTTGTTGGCAAGATAACAGTAACTAATAGCATAGCAAAAGGGGAAAGTGTAGCTGAGAGTTCAAAAATAGAATCGGGAAAGGCGGAAGTAATGCTAAAGGGGGTATTGCTGATTGTGAAAGCTCAAAAAGTAATACAGAGAGGGAAAGAGTGAATCATGAAACTAGAAGCAGCAAGGTAAGAAGAACAATTGCGGAGAAGGGTAGTGCCAAAAAATAGTCGAAAGCTCAAAATGCAAGTGACAATATCTAGGAATGGTAGACCATCACTTAATCCCCATTTTCATAGGCTGATGAACTAGAGGCAGTGTCTATGGTAGGAAATGGGATATCAAGGAAGAAATTGGATGAAGCTAGAGCATCAATTTGGGACAAATTTGATGTTAGAAAGATGAAGGATGCTAGATTTAAGCTTGAGCACGTGTCCCTAATTAAAATAGGTGAGGAACTGATGGTTGAAATTGACGACGATGACATTAGCTCAAAAGTGGAATACTAGAAGAATGCTATTATGTTCTATGTTCCAGGTGCATTACCCCCCTTCAACGTATTGAATGGTTATGTTCAAAGGAAATGGGGGAAATTAGGTATCAGTAAAGTAGCTAGAATGAAGAATGGCGTCCTTTTGATCAGGTTCAATACTGAAAAAGGTAAGAAGGAGGTGCTAGATGGCGGCATATACCATTTTGACAATAAACTACTAATCATAAAAGCTTAAAATTCAGAGATAGATTTATCCAAGGATGAATTACGGTCGGCACCTATTTGGATTAAGCTCCAAGGTCTAGACTTCAAATATTAGAGTGCAAAAAGCCTGAGTAAAATCGGTAGTTTAATTATCAAGCCATTGATGGTGGATAGGAACACAGAGCAAAGGATGAGATTAAGGTTTACAAAAATCTTAGTGGAGGTGAAGATAGGGAAAGCACTACCTGATGCAATTCAGTTTAGAAATGAAAAGGGTCAAGTAATAGACCAAAGAATCACGTATGACTGGAAGCCTACCATCTGTGATAAATTCCACAAGTATGGGCATAGCACTGAGGAATGCAGAAAGAATAAACCAAAAAATTTTGAAAAGATCATTGTGGCCACAACACCTGATGAGAAAGGATTCAAGGAGCTACCATGAATACTGTAGCAGATGAACTAAGGGCTAAAGGAGAGGGAAAGATAGTTGAGAAACAACAAATTGAGCAGATTGAAGCAACCAAGAAGAATGATAAAATATAACATACTGGGTGGTTCAAACTGTTGGGAGGGCACTCATCCCTCTAACGAATATCTTCCAAAAGCTGGGAGAAACATCAAAATTGAATATTCAAACCTCTAAAGCTGGTGCAGGGGGGACAAGAATGCCCCCAAGTGGACATGGTTAAGCTGTTATTTTAGAACACTAGAGTCCTTAATAGCCTCAATAAGCAGAAGGAGGTCAAACTCCTCTGCAGTAGTTTAGGGGTAGGTCTAATATGTTTTCTTAAAATAAGGATAAAAGTAAATAAGGTAGCTTATATAGCTGATAACATATTTGGAGGATGGACATACTACAGTAACCATGGGCATTACTACAACGGGAGAATAGTTATAGTTTGGAGAAAAGACTGGTATGAGTTGGCAGTGAATTCTGAAAGTGCGCAAGCTGTCACTTGCCACATCAAATTAACCCCTCTTCAATTGGAAGTTGAAGCTACATTTGTGTATGCTTTCAATACGAGGGAGGAATGCGTGGAACTCTGAAACTACCTAAGAAGGGTGAAGACAGGAAGCACACTCCCATGGATGATCCTTGGGGATTTTAATGTAGTCCTACATCGAAATGACAAAATAGGGGGGAACCCAATGACATACGCAGAAGTAGCAGATTTCCAACAATGTGTGGAAGATTGTCAAGTTGAGAAAATGTTGAGTACAGGAGCTAAGTACACTTGGACTGACAAACAAGATGAAAGAATTTACTCAAAAATTGACTGGGTATTTATTAATAGGGAGTGGATAGATAACATGCCGGGAATAAAAAGCCATGTACTACCTGAGGGTGTCAGTGATCATTGTCCCATAATGATCAAGATGGAGGAGGAAGAGCAAAGACCCGAAGCAGCTTTCAAATACTGCAATGCTTGGGGTACTCACCATTCATTCCACACAATAGTGCAGGAAGCATGGGATATCCATATCCCTGGGTACAGCATGTTCAAAATGGTACAGATAATGAAAAAGCTAAAGCGTAGGCTAAGGAACTTACACAAAAAAGAGTATCATAATATGATCGAGCAGGTAAATATAGCTAGAGAGGATCTCAAGATGGCACAAGTGCAACTGCACGCACACCTAATGGACACTAACTTGCAGCAAGAAGAGAAAAGTCTTAGGCAAGAGTTTTAAAAAATTTCATATACAGCTGAGGTAATGTTAATGCAAAGAAGCAAGGCTACATGGTTGAGGCTAGGGGATGAAAACATCAAATACTTCTTCTCCATGATAAAGAGAAGAACAATGAAGCAATCAATCACACAAATCAAAGATGATTCTAACCAAATGCAACATGAGCAAACTCAGATTGCCAGTATTTTTGTGGCATACTATAAAGAACTGCTGGGTACTAATGGAGAACCAAGAACTAAGTCAAGTGGCATAATTTATGATCAAGGGATGAAGCTTAATGAGGAGCAACAATGTCAGCTATTGGAACCTGTCACTGATGCAGAGGTGAAAAAAATGATATAGAGCATGAATATAAACAAAAGCCCGGGACCAGATGGGTATGGAAGTGGATTTTTTCGAGATGTGTGGAGTATAATTTGTTTGGATGTTTGTTCTACTGTGCATGAGTTTTTTTAAATAGGGGAGTTGTTGAAACAGATCAATACAACTATGATAACACTCATCCCAAAGACTGACAAGCCTGAAACTACCAGTCAATTCAGGCTCATTTCCTACTGCAACACTATTTACAAATACATCTCTAAGCTACTTTGTAGAAGGTTGAAAAAGGTATTGCCTAATCTTATTAATCCTACTCAGGCTGTGTTTGTTCAAGATAGGTCCCTTACACAGAATGTACTGATTTGTCATGATATACTAAGGCACTACAAGAGAAGGACTTCACCTAGATACCTCATGAAAATAGACTTGAGAAAGGCCTATGACACGGTCAGATGGGAATTTATAGAGGAGATATTGCATGGATATAGATTTCCCCCAAAGTTTATTCAGCTAATCATGGTATGTGTGACAACAACCACGTTCACAGTGAAGGTTAATAGTGTTGGTTATGGATTTTTCATGGGAAAAAAGGACTGAGACAAGGGGACCTCATCTCTCCCTTAATATTTATCCTATTCATGGAGTATTTCTCAAGAGTACTCAGTAAAATGAGCAAGCTACCTGACTTCAGATTCCACCCTATGTGTAAGGGTCACCAGCAAACCCATATTACCTTTGCAGATGATCTTATGATCTTCTGTAAAGGAACTGAACCTTCAGTATAAAAAATTATGGAGGCCATTAAATACTTCTCTGAAACTACGGGGTTGTCTGCAAACTCTGAGAAGTCCAATATCTATATTGCAGGTATAAATGCAGGGACACGTAGAAGGTTACTTGAGATGACAGGATTCAAAGTAGGTGAACTCTCTTTTAGGTACTTAGGATTACGACTGTCCACCGTCTAAATTGGATTGCCAACAGCTCAGCTACAAAATCACTGCTAAACTAAAGGCTACCTCAAATAGACACCTTTCCTATGCAGGCAGGATCCAAGTGGTGAACTCGATTGTGTTTTCATTACAAAATTTTTGAAGTGCTGCATTACTGCTCCCACAGAATGTAGTGAAACTCGTAGAAGTAAAGTACGGGAAGTTTCTATGGGGGAGCGCAGAATACAATAAGAAGGTTGTACTAGTTAAATGGTGTGATATATGTTGCTCAAAGGCACAAAGAGGTCTCAATATCAAGAGTTGCAAGTCATGGAATGTGGCTGCTGTTGGGAAATTTATCTAGTGGCTGTTTTAGAGAAAGGAAATGCTATAGGTACAATGGGTTCACAACATCTATATGAAGGATGAAGCAGACTTCTGGACCCACAACCCCCCTCAGGATTGTAGTTGGTACTGGAAACAACTGAATAAGATCAAGCTGAGCATGAGATCATGGTATATCGCAGATAAATATCAACTTACCAAGTCAGGTGTGTACTCTATATCCATGAGCTACCTTTCTCTCCAAAGACAACGACCTACTTAGAGAGGACACGAACTAGTATGTGAGTCGTGTGGTACTACCAAAACACAGGGTCCTCTTATGGCTTACAATGCAAGGAAAATTACTCACTAAGGAAAGAATGATAAGATTTGGGTGGCAGTGTGAGAACAATGCTTGTGTCCTCTGTCATCAAATGCAACTGGAGTAAGTCACACATCTTTTTGCTATGTGTGACACAGCAAAGAGTATGTGGGCTCAACTATCTTAGTGGCTAAGAGTGAACTTACAAATCCAGGAGGTCTGAACTACCATTTTGATGATAAAAAAAGAAGTGGAAGAAGTTTAAAAAGGAGATTGTAGTGGCTACGTATGGTGCCATGGTATATACTATATGGATAGCTAGGAATAGCAGAATTTTCAAGAACCATACCATTAGCATTGAGTTCTTAGTCCAAAGTGTTATATCAGTTGTTAAGGAGAGCGTTACTATGTTACAAAGTACCAAGAATGCTAGGCAGTGTGTAGGATTCGCTGAGAAATATGTAAATAGAGAAGGTGAGGCTTAGCAGGTAATGTAACTATCTTGGATGGTGGCATTGATGTTGAGGGCTCTTTAGGTGTAAATAAATTTTGATGGTATGGTAATATTTACATTTTATTGCCAAAAAAAAAAAGATTTTTGAAGTCTTGAAGAAATAAAGATTGAAAATGATAAAGAAGGATGAACTATGTAAATAGATATATATAAAAAAAAATGAGTGGATATTATATAACCCTAGTAAGGAAATGAAAAATCTTATTTTAATTGAATAGGTGCAAAAAATAATAATTCTTTCCTTTCATTAATTTTTTTATTTATATATGTTACGATGCTTCGTCTCAGGCTTAGCTTTTGTCGAGTCAAAGTCCAAAAAGTAACTTTCCTACCAGTGAATAGATATAATAGTAATTTAAATGGGAAAAAGACAAAAAATTCCGTATAATAGACCCAAATATGGGTGGCTTTAGATATTTGACCCCAATAAGAAATGTCTTTAAAGAATAACTTTCTTTACTTTTTAAGTATAGTACAAGTACCATTTTGCCCCTCTACATATCAAATATATTTTTTAAACTTTCCATACTTATTTGTCTCTCAAATTTTATTTTTATTATTTTCACTTTTTATATTTTGCATTAATTTTATTATTCTATTTTTTATTTTTTTGTTTTTTCCTTTAATTTTATTATTTTCACTTTTTATTATTTTCTTTAATTTATTTTTATGTTTTAATTCATTTGTCTCAACCTTTATTTTTTTCTCTGTTTTCTTTTTTCTCAAGCATTATCTATTTCTTTTTTTCCTTTTTTTAATTCATTTGTCTTTAACCTTTGCTTTTCTTTTATTTTTGGTTTTTATCAGTTCTCTTTTTTTCCTCATTTTTCTCAAACTTTATTTTTATTTTTTCCTCTCATTTTTTATTTTCTCAATTTTTTTAATTCTTCATTTTTTTCTTAATCTTTATTTTTTCTTGCCTTTTTTTTCTCACTCTCTTTTTTTAATTTCACTATTTTGTTTGATCGTTTTTTTCTTTTTTCTGTTCTCTTTCTTTCCCTCATTTTTCTCAGACTTTATTTTTCTTTCACCTCTAATTTTTATTTTTCTCAAGTTTTTAAATTATTCATTTTTTTCTTGATCTTTATTTTTTTTTTCGTCAGCCTTTTTTTAATTTCTCTATTTTTTTTAACGTTTTTTTTTGTTCTTAACTTCTATTATATTTTGCTAGTAAATAAAAAATTGGATAATCTGCAAAGGTATCTTCTTTTTTTGACATTAAAGCAAATTTAAGGGCATGAATTGTTGTTGCAAAGTTCTTTGAAAATTCTTGAGATAAGTCGTATCTCTAAGGTTAGAGTTCTAGAATATCTCATAAATAAAGACATAATGTGGTAGTGTCAACTCTTTCCCGTGAGGCATAATTTATTATTTGAAAGTCCTTGAGCTAAGTCTTGCCTCTAAGCCAAGAGTTGTAGAACATTCCATAAATGAAGACATAACGTGGTAGTGTCAACTCTTGCCCGAGAGGCATAATTTGTAGTTTGAAAGTCTTTGAGCTAAGTCTTGCCTCTAAGTCAAGAGTTGTAGAACATCTCATAAATGAAGACATAACGTGGTAGTGTCAACTCTTGCCCGCGGGGCTTAATTTATAGTTTGAAAGTCCTTGAGCTAAGTCTTGCCTCTAAGGCAATAGTTGTAGAACATCTTATAAATGAAAATATAACATGGCAGAGTGAACTCTTGCTCATGGGGCATAATTTGTAGTTTGAAAGTCCTTGAGCTAATTAAGTCTTGCCTCTAAAACAAAAGTTGTAGTAAATCTCGTTAATAAAAATATAACGTGGTAGTGTCAACTCTTTCCCGTGGGGCATAATTTGTAGTTTGAAATTCCTTAAGCTAAGTCTTGCCTCTAAGGAAATAGTTGTAGAACATCTCATAAGTAAAAACATAACGTGGTAGAGTCAACTCTTTCCCGTGGGGCATAATTTGTAGTTTGAAAGTCCTTGAGCTAATTAAGTCTTTCCTCTAAGACAAGAGTTGTAGAATTTCTCATAAATAAAAATATAATGTGTTAGTGTCAACTCTTGTCCGTGGGGCATAATTTGTAGTTTGAAAGTCTTTGAGCTAAGTCTTGTCTCTAAGGCAATAGTTATAGAATATCTCATAAATAAAAACATAAAGTCATAGAGTCAACTCTTGGCCGTGGGACGTAATTTGTAGTTTGAAAGTCCTTGAGCTAATTAAGTCTTGTCTCTAAAGCAATAGTTGTAGAACATCTCATAAATGAAAACATAACGTGGTAAAGTCAACTTTTTCCCATGGGTCATAATTTGTAGTTTGAAAGTCCTTGAGCCAAGTCTTTCCTCTAAGACAATAGTTGTAGAACATCTCATAAATAAAATATAACGTGGTAGAGTTAAATCTTGCCCATGGGGCATAATTTGTAGTTTGAAAGTCCTTGATTCAAGTCTTGCCTCTAAGGTAAGAGTTGTAGAACATCTCATAACTTAAAACATAATGTGGTAGAGTCAACTATTGCCAATGGGGCATAATTTGTTGTTTGAAAGTCCTTGAGCTAAGTCTTACCTCTAAGGCTGTAGTTGTAGAATATCTCATAAATGAAAAAATAATGTGGTAGAGTCAACCTTTGCCCGTGGGGCATAATTTGTTATTTGAAAGTTGTTGAGCGAAGTCTTGCCTCTAAGGCTATAGTTGTAGAACATCTCATAAATGAAAACATAACATGGTAGAGTCAACTCTTGCCCGTGGGTTGTAATTTATAGTTTGAAAGTCCTTGAGTCAAGTCTTGCCTCTAAGGCAAGAGTTGTAGAACATCTCATAACTGAAAACATAATGTGGTAGAGTCAACTCTTGCCCATAGGGCATAATTTATTGTTTGAAAGTCCATGAGCTAAGTCTTTCCCCTAAGGCAATAGTTACAGAGCATCTCATTAATAAAAATATAACGTGGTAGAGTCAACTCTTTCCTGTGGGGCATAATTTGTTATTTGAAAGTCCTTGAGCTAAGTCTTGTCTCTAAGGAAACAGTTGTAGAACATCTCATAAATGAAAACATAACGTGGTAAAGTCAACTCTTGCTAGTGGGACATAACTTATTGTTTGGAAGTCCTTGAGCTAAGTCTTGCCTCTAAGGCAATAGTTGTAGAACATCTCATAAATAAAAATATAACGTGGTAGAGTCCACTCTTGCCCGTGGGGAATAATTTGTTTTTTCAAAGTCCTTGAGCTAAGTCTTGCCTCTAAGGCAATAATTGTAGAACATTTCATAAATGAAAACGTAATGTGGTAGAGTCAATGCTTGGCCATGAGACATAATTTATTGTTTGAAAGTCCTTGAGCTAATTCTTGCCTCTAAGCAATAGTTGTAGAATATCTCTTAAATGAAAATATAACGTGGTAGAGTCAAGTCTTGCCCGTGGGGCATAATTTGTTGTTTGAAAGTCCTTGAGCTAAGTCTTTCCTCTAAGGCAATAGTTGTAGAACATTTCATAAATGAAAACATAATATGGTAGAGTCAACTCTTGCCCATGGGGTATAATTTGTTGTTTGAAAGTCCCTGAGCTAAGTCTTCCTCTAAGGTAAGAGTTATAAAACATCTCATAAATCGAAATACAATGTGGTAGTGTCGACTCTTGCCCATGAAACATAGTTTTTTGTTTGAAAGTCACAAGTCTTGCCTCTACAAGGTAGTAGTGTCAACTTTTGCCCATGAAATGTAGCTTATTGTTCAAAAGTGATAAGTCTTACCTTTATAATGTGATAGTGTCAACTCTTACTCATGAAATATAACTTGAATAGAAGAAATCGAAGAAAAGAATAAAAATAATAAAAATTACAGAAAATGATGAAAAATATTAAACAAACAAAAATCAAAGAAAATGTAGATGTTGAGAGAGAATAGGGAAAAAAACAAAGGTTGATAAAAAAAAAAAAGATGAAATAAAAACAAGGGTCGAGAAAAATTTAAAAAGAAAAAAATCAAAGAAAAATAAAAAAATACTTTTTTTAATAAAAGTAGACATTGAAAGGTGTAAAGAAAAAAAGTAAGGACTGGAAAAAACTAAAAAGAACAAAAAAAGAAGAGGAAAGAAAAAAAAAATATAAAAGAAAAAATAAAAAAAAGAAGTTGAGAGGAAAAAGGAAAAAAAGTAAGGGTTGAGAAAATTTAAAATAAAAAGAGAAAAAATAAAAATTAAAGTAAAATTAAAAAGAGGAAAAAAAATAGAAGTTGAAAGATATAAATATGGAGTTGTTATCCATTATGAGGATCATTTATGTAATTACTCCATTGATCAAGGGCAATTTTGTCCAAAAGAATATTAATTAAGAGGTAAAGGCTATTTTAAGGAAATTTTTTAATTTGGGGCTAAAATTTGAAAGCCACCCCAATTTTGATCTATTTTTTAGATTCACCCGTATAGTACATGTACAATTTTGCTCATTTACACCTCAAATATTTTTAAACTTTCCATACTCATTTGTCTCTCAAATTCTATTTTTATTTTATTATTTTCACCTTTTTATTAGTTTTTTAATTTTATTTCCATAGTTTAATTCATTTGTATCAACCTTTATTTTTTCACTTTTTTTTCCTCAAACATTATCTATTTTTCATTTCTTTTTTTTATTTATTTGTCTCAATCTTTATTTTTATTTTAATTTTGTTTTTTATGATTTCTATTTTTTTCCTTATTTTTCTCAAACTTTATTTTTATTTTTTTCCTCGCATTTTTATTTTTCTCAATTTTTTTAATTCTTTGCTTTTTTCTTAATCTTTGTTTTTTCTTGCCTTTTTTTTCTCAATCTCTCTTTTTTATTTCTCTATTTTGTTTGATCTCTTTTTTTTGTTCTAAACTTTTATTATATTTTGCTCATAAATAAAAAATTGAATAATTCGCACAGGGATCTTCTTTTTTTGACATCAAAGCAAATTTAAGGGCATGAATTGTGGTTAGGAAGTTCTTTGGGATAAGTTTTTCCTCTAAGGAAAAAATTATAGAACAACTCATGAATCAAGGCACAATGTAGTAGTGTCAATTCTTGTTTGTGGAGCATAACTTGTTGTCTAAAAATCCTTCAGTTAAGTCTTGCTTCTAAGGCAAGAGTTATAGAACATCTCATAAATCAAAAAATAATGTGGTTATGTCAACACTTATTCATTGGGCGTAACTTGTTCTTTTGGGAGGTTCTTGGACTAAGTTTTGTCTTAGAGGCAAGACTAATAAAGCATCACATAAATCAAGATACAATATAATAGTGTCAACTCTTATTCATGGGGTGTGTCTTGTAGGCTAAGTCTTGCCTCTAAAGTAAGAGTTATAGAATATCTCATAAATTAAGATACGATGTGGTAGTGTCAACTCTTGCCCATGGAGCGTAACTTGTTGTTTGAAAGTCCTTGGACTAATTCGAGCCTCTAAGGCAAGAGTTATAGAGCATCCCACAAATCAAGACATAATGTGGTAGTGTCAACTCTTATCCATGGGGCATAGCTTGTTTAAAAGTCCTTGATTTATAAAATATCTCATAAATCAAGACACAATGTAGTAGTGTCAAATCTTGTCCGTGGAGCGTAACTTATTGTTTAAAAGTCTTTGGACTAAGTCTTGTAAGTTATAGAATATCTCATAAATCAAAACATAATGTGATAGTATCAACTTTTACCCATGGTCATAACTTGTTATTTGAAAGTCTTTGGGTTAAGTCTTGCCTCTAAGGCAAGGATTATAGAATATCTCATAAATTAAAACACAATGTGGTAATGTCAACTCTTGCCCATAGGGCACAACTTGTTCCTTGAAATTCATTGATCTAATCCTGCCTTTAAGGGAAGAGTTATAAAATATCTCATAAATCAATATATAATATAGTGGTGTCAACTCTTGTCTGTGGGGCATAACTTGTTGTTTGATGGTCCTTAGGTTGAGTCTTACCTCTAAGACAAGAGCTATAGAGCATTTCATAAGTAAAAAAACACAATGTGTTAGTGTTGAATCTTGCCCAATATATGTAACTTGCTTGAAAATTCTTGAGATAAGTCGTGCCTCTAAGGCAACATTTAAAGAACATCTCATAAATAAAGACATAATGTGGTAGTGTCAACTCTTGCCCGTAGGGTATAATTTATTATTTAAAAGTCCTTGAGCTAAGTCTTGCCTCTAAGGCAAAATTTCTAAAACTTCTCATAAATGAAGATATAACGTGGTACTGTCAACTCTTATCCATGGGGCATAATTGTATTTTGAAAGTCTTTGAGCTAAGTCTTGCCTCTAAGACAAGATTTGTAGAATGTCTTATAAATAAAGATATAACGTGGCAGAGTCAACTCTTGTTTGAGGGGCATATTTTTTTGTTTAAAAGTCCTTGAGCTAAGTCTTGCCTCTAAGGTAAGACGTATAAAACATCTCATAAATCAAAACATAATGTGGTAGTGTCAACTCTTTTCCATGAAACATAACTTGTTGTTTGAAAGTCATAAGTCTTGCCTCTACAATGTGGTAGTGTCAGCTTTTGCCCATGAATGTAGCTTGTTGTTTGAAAGTCGTAAGTCTTGTCTTTATAATGTGATAGTATCAACTCTTACTCATGAGATGTAACTTGATTGGAAGAAATCAAAGAAAAGAAAAAAAATAAAAATTGCGGAAAAAGAAGAAAATGAAGAAAAATATTAAAAAATAAAAATAAAAGAAAATGTAGAAGTTGAGAGAGAACGGCAAAAAATTGATAAAAATAAGAAATATAAAATAAAAATAAAAGATGAGAAAAAAATAAAAGAAAATAAAACTCAAAGAAATTTTTTTTTATAAAAGTACACGTTGAGAGGAGTAAAGGAAAAAAATATTAGGGTTGAAAAAAACTAAAATAAACAAAAAAAAAAAAGAGGAAAGAAGAAATAGAAAATCAAAGCAAAATAAAAAAGAAGTTGAGAGGAAAAAAGTAAGGGTTGAGGAAAATGAAAAAGAAAAGAAAAAATAAAAATCAAAGTAAAATTAAAAAGAGAAAAAAAATAAAAAATGAAATATGAATAAATATGGAGTTGTTATCCATTTCGAGGATCATTTATGTAATTTACTCCATTAGTTAGCGGAAATTTATCTGAAAATATATCACTTAATAACTGAAAGCTATTTTTATGAAGCTTTTTTATTTGGGGTTAAAATTTGAAAGCCAACTTATTTTGGGCAATTCCTGTAGTTTCCACCATAATTTTGATTTCTAAAGAAATTATGTTATACTGCACATAAATTTAAGGGAAAAGGACATGGCATGGCCATTTAAAAAAAATGGCCCACATGTGAAAAGGTGGACATGCTGTAGCCAGTCGGCTAAACTAATTTTCCTTTTTAGCCATTTGGCCCAATTGGGCACATGCTGTCTCCATACTCAATTAATAAACTTTTATACCAAATTGATACACTTTTATACTATATTGATACACTATTTAAAAAAGAGAAAGAATATTCTATGCAAGCGCATGCAGCCCCTGTATCCAATTGATACTCTTTTATACCACATTAATACACTTTTATATTGCATTGATACACTTTTATACTACACTGATACACTTTTATACTAGATTGATACGCTTTTATACCACGTTGCTATAGTATATATACCATATAAATACACTTTTTACAGAGAAAATTTGTGCAAGCATATACAATAATTCGTTATTCGTGAATTTGTTAACTTAACCTAAAATTTTATGAAAATTTGTGCAAGCATATACAAAATTTGAATCCTCATTAATGCCATTAATGGAAAGCAAATGACCATAACCATTACAATGAATCAAACCATGCAAAACATGATTGCCAATTTCAAATGAATCACTTTCCAATGTCTTTTTCCAGTTCTAATTTTTCGGTATTATTAAATGGTACCTTCTTTTCGACACATAATGGTGCCCCCATCCTTCAACAACAACAATAAAAAAATACTCCATAACAATAAACAAAAAAAAGTACCACAAAAATTGAGTGTTCATTTTGCTTTATCAGTGAATTTGCAGTGATCGTAGAAAGGATGGAGAGAAAGTTGAGTAATTTCTTCAATAGTGTAGAGTGGAAAAACTGCACCAGTTGAATTGGAAATCAACCAAGTAGACCAAATTAGAAAACCAGGGAGTGTGTAATCTTCTATAGTAGCACATTCTCGAAGGAACATTCCAATGTTATCACATATTTTTTGCTAAAAAATCTGTGTATCTGTAGATTTTGGTGATGGGTTTTTCTGGTTTTTTTTTTTATTTTCTATTAATTTTTTGTTGAATTTGGTGAAGATTTAAATTTTGGTATTTGAGATTGGGAATTGGGGTGAAATTGGTAGAATTTTGGTGGGTTGAATTTTATTTTTTTCTAATTTCTATGTGAAATCGATTAAATGATTGGAATGGAGAAAAAAGTGGAGAAAATGATGAAATGATCCACTGTTTATACTGGGAGTGGCTATTTAGTGGGTATTTAATTGTGGGTACTATTTTAGTGGTATTATTTTAGTTTTAGGTGTCATTTTTGTCCTTTCTCCTAAATTTAATAACTAAACCAAAGATTAGCCCATTTGAAGGGCCAAAATAAAAAACCAGCCCAATATAAAGAGTAAAACTTAAAATCACTATATATATATATATATATATATATATATATAAGGTATGTTGATGTGGCATGCCTCTAAATCCAGCATTCGTATTTATGTAATTTCTGATTTATTTTTAGCTTTCTCTCTATTTTAATTCTTTTCTTTTAATTTTTTTCATTTGTTTTCTTACTTAATAAACCCAATAATTGTCATTTACTGTTACCACTCACACATAGCACCAGAAACAGTAACTCTTGCCGTTTCCAAAAAAAAATTCCTTTAGCTTTCCCTTCTTTCCTCTTCAACCACTGTTAACCCTTTTTCTCAAGACAACAAGTTAAAAACTCAAATGGATGAATGAAGAAATTTTATTGTTAAGCGAGTCAACCTTCTCCAGCAGTAATACATCCTCCTATTTTAAGTTATTTATTATGTTTTGTTTTCTGAGAATCAAAGTATGTTAATTTTGACTATTTTTTGTCATATCGATATGAGAAATATTGCAATTTATAGTACTTTTAACAGTATTCTATCTTTAGAGATTGAAAGTCTTAGCTTTTGGAGATTTCAGAGTGAGGCTCATAGGGTATTGTTCTGAAGATTTTTTATTCCTTCTCCTTTATCGCTGCATATGTTTAATTAACTAGAATGTTTAGTCAAGAGTTCTGCACGTTTGGCTTATTTTGCAGATTCATTGATTATTTTGTGCCAATTTGGTAGTATTCAATGGTATTAAGAGGAACTGAATGACAATAGAAGGGGTTTGGACAAATTTCATCACTTGTATTGATTTTATTTTATAGATTACTTCCCTCGACAGAAGAAACAAGCATTACATTCTCCACGGAAGACTATGGATTCATTCAATGTACTATTCACTCCAAGATATTATCTTTTTCTATTTGAGATTCTTAGGTTTTGTTTTATGTTATTTTGGATGTTTCATACATCTTTATAAAACTAGACCACCCACTTCAATTGAACAATAGTAGATATATTGGATCCTTGGAAACCATCAAAGGTACGACCGGTGTATATATTTTTGAACAAAAACACCGTTTTGATGTCACATTTTTTTCACTGAGATGATTAGAACATTATAATGTTTTAGTAGGACAAATATGACACCGTGGAGAACAAGGACACCGCCTCCAGATTAGAATGAAAAAATTGTAGAAGAAAAGTAGAAAAAGGATGAAAAGCTTGCTTTACCGAACTTGATTTTTGAGGATGTACAAATGTCCAAAGTCTATTCTGCAGAACTACCTATTTTGTGGAGAAATGACTTTTTGAGTTTATTCACAATTTCTAATACTTTCGAAAAAGTTTTAAAACTTGAGAATAGAGTCGCCACTTAATTAATTTAGGAAAATCAAGAAAATCTTTATAAATTACTTAAATGATTCAAAACAAAAAAATCATTTAAGTTTTAAAATCTAGGTAAGCGGTTCCTATTAATACTCTTGGAAGATTATTAAGGCACTAAGAGTATTCTCTAACTTGAGGTTATCCGGACTATTAGAAAATAATTCTTTTGACTAACTTTAAAAAGAAAAATTGATTATTGAAAAGAAAATTGATTGAGAAAATATTTTTTGAGGTTTATGCAAAGTCAGTTTTTTAAAGACTTAGCAGGAGATTTAACTAGGTTCGAAAGAGCATATAGCAATACAGAAAAATAGAAAGGGGGAGAAATAAGTAATTTAGGCTCTTAAACCCAAATCCATCAATCGAATCTAATTGGGCTTTCAGCCCATCTTCACCTGTCTTGATCTAAATATTGAACTTTGTCCCATAACCTATCCTAAACTATTTTTTGAACCTTTGGGGCCCAAAATCTTCTTCACCTATATTTGATTACAACTTTGGCATCGAGGCCCCAAATTAATGAATAAATAAATGATTAAATGAATAAATAAAAATAAGACAATGATAAAAATTGAGACTTTTCAAGTCTCTTAGCGACCTCATCAATGAATTTTGACCCGTTTTCCTTCTTTATCTATCTTCTTGCACCTGCAAGCCATATAATCGACTTTTGGACTTAATCTTCGAAGAGGTAGGCCTCATTGGCCCCTTACGACATGCAAGGGGGAAAGAAGTCCATTTGAATTCCAAAGCAGATTCATGCAAAGAAAAATATACGAAAATTAATATGTATTGGAAAATTTTGCACTTGATAGATAAATGATGAAATGAAAAAATAGCATTCTCAAACATAAGGAAATAGTAAACTACGATATCAAAACAAATTGAATCATCCAACGAAAAGGAAATTAACCCATATAATAGAGAAGAAGGTGGAGGCTAACTTTAAAGAAAGGAAATCCTTAAACTCCAACTAAGGCAACATTAACGATGATTCATACATCCAAATTATGGCCAACTTTAGGGAAAACATGTAACGACCTATAATTTATCTTTCTAAGACATCGTTGATTCTCTTTTGATATTATGAATCAAAGAGAGATACGAACCAAGTCTTTACACACATGAAGAGCCATATAATAATCCGAAGGAAATAAAAAAATTAGAATAAAAGATTAACATCTATAAAAGTAAAATATCATTCAACAAATACACTATGCATTACTCGTAAATATCTAAATAATTATATTTGGCCATGAAAATTCGAACTTTCTCATGATTTTGACAAAACAACATGCGAAAAAAAAAAATAAACATCTTGGATGAAAAATAAAGCTAGCACTTCATCTCTCATATGGGAATTTTGAAATTCATTAAAATAATTAGCAAGCAAATGACAAGTTCTTGACTTAATCAATTACTATTTTATTAAGGCAAAACAAACAATAGTAACTATTATTTTCGACATAAAGAAAACAATTTTACATGCTAAAAACAAATATATCTGCCAACAATGAATTTAAACAAAGCATAAGTACGTCTTTTAAGCAAAGATTGAAATTCTATCCATAATAATCAAAGAATAAAGTCAAAAAGGAGAAACAATTAATATTAACTATTCTTTTCAACAAAAAGAAAACAACTTTGCATGCTAAAAACAAACATATCCGTCAACAATGAATTTAAACAAAACATAAGTACATCTTTTAAGCAAAGATTGAAACTTTATCTATAATAATCAAAGAATAAAGTCAAAAGGGAGAAACAATCAATATTAACTTTTTCTTTCAACATAAAAGAAACAACTTTACATGCTAAAAACAAACATATCTACCAACAATGTATTTAAACAAAACATAAGTACATCTTTTAAGCAAAGATTGAAACATTATCTATAATAATCAAAGAATAAAGCCAAAAAGGATAAAAAAAAAACAATATTAACTATTCTTTTCAACATAAAGCAAACAAAATTACATGCTAAAAACAAACTTATCCATCAACAATGAATTTAAATAAAGCATAAGTACATCTTTTAAGCAAAGATTGAAACTTTATCTATAATAATCAAAGAATAAAATAAAAAAGGAGAAACAATCTATTAACTATTTTTTTCAACATAAAGAAAATAACTTAACATACTATAAACAAACATATCTGCAACAATGAATTTAAACAAAGCATAAGTATATCTTTTAAGTAAAGATTGAAACTTTATATATAATAATCAAAGAATAAAGTCAAAAAGGAAAGTTCAACTATTGCTATCTCATTTTTATACCATGAACATGGAAATAACTATAATATCAATACCACAATGTCCTATGGCTTTCAAGGCCGTCTACAACAAACAATCTCAGCAAGCAAAATTACAACTACGAACTACGAAAAAGAAAAAAAATAAAGAAGAAAATGATAATAAAACTAAAAACGGGAAGGGTGTGTTTACCTATTTGGGGGTTAGAAAAATAGGACTACAAGCTTTCTTCAGAGTCCTTATCACCACCAAAAAGTGTTCAACTCGAAAACTTCGATTAGCCCACTAATTTCACGGAAAAGGAAAAAATTTTACCAAAATGAAAAACTCTTCTTTGCTCAAAGTTTTTTTTCTTCAACCTTGAGACTTGGTCTTTCTACCAAAATAGTGGTAGTATTTATAGGAAATGATAGAGATTCCATTATTTCATCCACCAATGTGGGAGAAAGAATTTAAGGGTGTTTTTGAAATTTTTAAGTTGAAGATAAGGTGAGATGGAAGATAGGGCAGGGAGAAATCGTACAATGTAGTATAATTTTTGAATTTCAAAATTGAAAGAAAAAACAAGTTTGAGGGGAAATTGTACAATGTAGTACAATTTTGAATTTCAAAAATTTAAATTTGGAAAAAGTTGAGGGGGAATTGTACAAGATAGTACAAATTTTGAAATTCAAATTTGAAAAAGGACAGGGTTGAGGGGGAATTGTACAATCTAGTACAAATTTTGAAATTCAAATTTGAAAAAGGACAAAGTTGAGAGGGAATTGTACAGTCTAGTATAAATTTTGGAATTCAAATTTAAAAAAGGACAATGTTGAGGGGAAATTGTACAATCTAGTACAAATTTTGAATTTCAAATTTGAATTTAGAGATTCAAAATTATTTATTGTGGGAATTGAGTAGAAGTTATGAGATTTTTGGGAAATTTTGGGGTCATTTAAAATAGAACCCCAATTGAGATTTAAAATTTAGCCAAATTTATTTAATTTTGACCAAATTAAAAATTAATTGGTGAATTGCATTGCAATTATGGCCATTTTGATTTCAATTATTGCCAAATCTAATAGATTTGCTAAACTAAATTGAAATTCGATACAAATTAATACTTCCTTTAATTCCTAGCTTCTTGATTTAATAAAATCAAACACATATTTATCCAAATAAATTATTTTTGAGAGTAAATTATATTTAAATCAAGACTTTATCCGTTTGAATTAATTTTTAAGCTTGATCAGTAAAAGTCTAATTTTTATAAAATTGTTCATTTAAGTAACAAAATTTATACAATTTCATGTATATAAATAAAAAATGTATAAGCATCAATTAAATTACAAAATTATCCCAAATAAATATTTTAGGGCGCATTAATCCAGATGAAATAAATATTTTAATTTTATTAAAAATTAAAAAACTCAGGGTCAAATTTAGTCGTCGAGGGCAAAAATTAGGTGTCAACAATTGCTCCCTCACTTTGGGTAAGGTGGATGCAAGTAACCTTGGGCAAAGAGAGTTTGAAATTCCTAATTTTTGTCCTGCCACAAATTCGTTTCCGAAAGAGACTAATTTTTTCACAAGTTTTATGGAGTTATGGCCGGACCACGATATCGAGTTTCCTACATATCTCATATTATATGTGAATCTGGGTAATTTGTAGTTCACAAAGCATGATTTTTTAAAAAAATCATAAGTTATCTCAATTTTGGAGTTTTTGATGAAACCGAAAAGGTGGAGACTAAAGGGATTTGGGGGGAGGGTAGAATGCAGTAGAGTTTTCAACAAGGAGCCCAGCCTACATATCCTCAAGACTCACAAAATCAGACTGCTTATAGTTTGAATCGATTGGTAGAAAAGATAGTCTTTTATTTTTGACGTTCTTTGACTCGGGATGATTGACAAGTTGTTTGAGTTATGGAAAAAAGGCTTGTAACATCTTAACCATGAATGTGGAGCTCTTCACATTCATAGATAAGAATTTACCTAGACATAATTTTCAAAACTCTAGGTGTCTCTATTACTTGAATTTAGAGAAAAGATAAGGTTACCCTCAGTATGAGTTTAGAAATATCTTGAAGGTGAAGCTGAAACCGAAATATCCCAAAGTACCCACATGCCTTCTAATAGGGGTGTGGTTTGCTGGTTGTAGCGATCATCCTTTTAGCTCACGTCCAAAGAGTTTGACGTCCCTCTCTAGATTATGTCCCATTTTGCTGCTAATAAAAAGTTTCACATTGTACTGTGTCCTTTTTGGAGTCGTCCGCACCTATGGTTTTGATTTGAGATTTTCATCCTCTCGGATTCTCTCGACAATATCTCAAACAAAAATCATTAGTAATAAGCTCAATTTACGAAAGAGGTGTATAGTTTTTTACTATATCTCTACGTGTGTTGTTACTTAAAAAGCGAAGTCATCCTCTCATGTACCTATTTGGAAGGATATATTTTCAATAATAGACACAAAAACCCTCTTGGTTGCTGTATAGTTACCTCATTTATCGATTGAATATGTCTTCAAAATGGGGTGACCCTTTTGGACACCGACGGTACTTTATGAAGAACGGTCCCTGAAATCATGTAATCTTATGATGATGCGCCAAGCCTTTTGGTCACCTATAATGCTTGTTGTATGTGGAATAATAACCTCTTCAGTTATTGCCAACGATTCTTTGCATATGACCTTAGGTAAGTCTTGCGTATCTTTTGTATCGATATGACTTATAGATTTCTCTTGAATTACCAATCTTTGGATAATTTTATGCATTATTTGATGTTGGATATGAGGAAACTTATAGATATCCTTTGAATTGCTAGCTTTCAGGTAATCCCGCACATTATCTGACCTTAGTAAGAGAGCTTACAAATATCTCTCCAATCTCTAGCTCTCAGGTATTCCAGCACATCATCCGACCTTGGATACAATATGACTTATAGATATCTCTCAAATTGCTTATCTTTGGATAATACAACACATAATCGATCTTTGGATATGACGCGGCTTATAGAGAACCCTTGGACTTATCAATTTGATAATCTTGCATATTCTCCAATAAGGATTTAGTTACGACTTATGGATAACCATCAGATTATCAATTTTTAGGTAAACTTGCACACTATTCGGTTAGGATGTTGTTGTGGATTACAGATGTCCTATGGGCTATCAACTCATAGGTAATTTTGTACACTATCCTATTTCAAATAATATGACTTATAGATGACCCTCAAATTGTAAATTTCTAGGAAATCTCATATATCATCCATCTTCAGATAGTGACATAAAGGCGTCCCTTCAAATCATATGCTCTTGATGCATTCAGATGTTGATTCATAAAATAATGAGATATCTTCGATGCCAGAGTATTTTATCTTCACGTGTCAACAGATATTAAATGCCATGATATCCTGGACGCTAGTGTTTGTGTCTCCCATGTCAATAGATATTAAATGCTGATGATATCCTCGATGCCATTATTTGTGTCTTGATTGTTAATAGATATTAAATATTAATGATATCCTCGATGTCAGCATTTGTGTCTCGCGTGTCAATAAATATTAAATGTTGATGATAGACTTGATGCCAACATTTGTGTCTCGCGTGTCAACAAATATTAAATGTTGATAATATCCTCAATGCAAGTATTTGTGTCTTGCGTGTCAATAGATATTAAATGCTAATGATATCCTCAACACCAGCAGTTGTGCCTTGCGTATCAATAGATATTAAATGTTGATATCCTCGATGTCAGTGTTTGTATCTCGTGTGTCAACAGATATTAAATATTGATGATATCCTCAACGGCAGTGTTTGTGTCTCGCGTATCAACAAATATTAAATGCTGATGATATTCTCGATGCCAGCATTTGTGTCTCACGTGTCAATAGATATTGGTGCTCCAAAGCATCTTCCAAGGCCAAACCTTATCGTCTTGCATGGCAAGTAATTATGGAGACTTAGTTGAATAACATGATAGCCTTCTTGGTGATGAAATGATATGAAATGGCCCTCTTGGCAATGAAATGAAATGAAATGCCCCTCTCAAAAATGATATGAAATGGCCCTCTCGGAAATGGCATTAAATGGCCTTTTCGACGATGATATAAAATAGCAAAGATGATATGAAATGTTCCTCTCGGCAATGGCATGAAATGGCCCTCTTGGCGATGAAATTATATGAAATGGCCCTCTCGGCAATGGAATAAAATAAAATGGCCCTCTCAATAATGGTATGAAATGGCCCTCTCAGAAATGAGATGATATAAAATGGCCCTCTCGATAATGGCATGAAATATCTCTCTCGGTGATGATATGAAATGACCCTCTTAGCAATGAGATGATATGAAATGGCTCTTTCGATGATTTGAAAATAGTTTTATCTGAGTCTGTTTGTCTGTGTTTTTCTTTCTACATGTACCTGTACTTAAGGTAGACAATTAGTAGACATAGTGTCGCTCTCACTAACGACCACAGTTAAGCTTTATGATAGTTTAATGACAAATACTGAGCATCAGAATTTGAATGACTTATTCCACTATTGATCTTCTCTTTTTGAAGAAATAATTAAATAGTAGATCCACCGGATGCAAGTAAATAGGGCAAAATCCTTGTTTGGGAATTACTCAAATACTGTTTTCTTTGCTTCAAGGCAAATTTTGAGGATGACTTTCTGCTCTTTCTTTAATTGAGTGATCTTTTTTTATTGCTGTATTTACTCTACCGACTTCCTTGAATGCACCTGCGCTCAAGGTAAATATTTAGTATACACAAAGTCTCTTTTGCTAGCGACTATCTTTTAGGAAAATTCTAAATACAATATTCATAAATAAGATAAGGCGCCTTTGTTTGTCCTTTATGGTCTCAAGAAATGAGATAAACAATTCAAAGGGTCATCGATAAATGGGTATTAAACCCATTTTTGGGGATACCCAAAAATACCATTCTTGATCATTATGTTCTTTGATATGGCTTGCAACTAGCTTGGAGTTTTTCGAAAAAGATTCCCAACTTTGTGTAGTGATCTCTGCATCCATAGAAAAATAGTTAGTTTTGAGTGAAACTACTCCGTGTCGACCTCCGTCAATCCTTGGTTTGCTCCTCGCCATCTTTTGGAGGATCCGTTATGCTGGGATATCCACCCTGACTCCCCATTTCAATAAATGCCTAGGCAATCACTAAGTAAAAATATTTGTGTAGCTTTTTGAAAGTAGTCTTAATTTTAAAAACTAGTTTCAAAAACTTCTGTAAAAGCTTTTAGAAAATCTCTGCCAGTCATGTCTTGAATTAGCTTAACGAATGTGTTTTCTCGGTTCTGACTATATCTGACATTTGACGGAGGATTTTCATGAATTCATCATTATCACTGAGGTTTTCTACCTAAAGCTCTATTATAGCAGGAGATTTAGTCTACCTAGACTTGGCCGCACCTAGCGATTTCCCAAAACTTGACTTCGATCTCTGGTGCTCGGTGATTTGAAATATATTCCAGTGTTTAGTTACAATTTTGAGGCCTTCCTTAAAATTTTTGTCCGAGTTTAATGTTGTATGAGCTCAGCTCGCAAGGATTCAAAGTCTTTGTTGGTCTTCATTCTCTTTGTTTGATGATGATCTTTCTCTTGTGAGTTTTGAGATTCCTTCTCAAAAATTCTGCCCTAGTTTTCATTTTTTGGAGTTAAATGATTGAGCCATTGGGGCACCAATGTATCTCGTTGAATTGGGAATCAGGTCAAATGTAGTTCAAGACTATGCTGGGGGTAATATAGAAAAATCTAGTGGGTTGACCGAAGCCGACATAGGCCACCTATGTATCCCTTTCTTGAGAATTCAGGTCATCACATAACTCATACATAAAAGGAAAGAGTAAATTCTTCGAAGGGGTTGGTCGAAGCTGATATAGGCCACCTACATATCCCTTTCTTGGGAATTCAGGGCAAACATAGTTTGTACATAATAGGTAAGGGATTCTAGGCAATTACACATCGTAAAATGAATAGTATCATAAAGGTGATTATAAATAAACTAAAACTAAGACATCCTTTAAACATAATATCTCTTTACCGCATCAAAGTTGATTAATTTGGTCCACTCTCGACCATTCATGTCGGATAGAGTTAGGGCCCCTCCATATTTTATCTTATGAACTATGTATGGTCCCTGCCAATTTTGAGCAAACTTGCCTTTGTACAATTCTTAATGAGGAAACATACGTTTGAGAACCAGTTTCCCAGCTTCAAATGTTGGAGATCTTACTTTTTTATTGAAGGCAAGGATCATCCTGTATTGATACAACTAACCATCACACACGGCAATCATTTTTTTCTCATCAATCAACATCAGTTGTACATAGTGAGCGTGAACCCATTCTTTATTACTCAAACCGACTTCTTGAATTATCCTAAAGGAAGGTATCTCAACCTCGGCAGGTATCACAGCCTTATTCCCATAAAAAAGTAGATAAGGAGTTCCCCCGGTAGAGGTTCGAACTATTGTACGATACCCTAGTAGAGCGTAGGGAAATATCTCATGCCATGAGCTATCATTTTTTACCATCTTCCTTAAGATCTTCTTGATGTTCTTATTGGCAGCTTCCACGGCTCCATTCATCAATAGACGATATGCGGTTGAGTTGTGATGAATAATTTTGAACCAATCACAAATCTCATTCATCAAGTAATTGTTCAAGTTTTCCCCATTATCAGTAATGATCAATCCGGGCACTCCAAATCAGAAAATCAAGTTATTCCTAACAAAATCTGCAACCACTTTCTTGGTGACGGCTCTATATGAAGCAGTTTCGGCCTACTTAATAAAGTAATCAACATAAACCAAAATGAATCTATGTCCATTTGATGTTGATGGTGGTTCTATTAGTCTGATAATATCCATACCCCAAGCTACGAAAGGCTAGGGTGAACTCATCACATAAAGCACATGTGGAGGCATTCGAATCAAATCTCTGTGTATCTAACATTTTGGGCTTTTCTAAACATACTTGCTACAATTATATTCCATAGTCATCCAAAAGAAGTAACCAGTTGTCAGGATCTTTCTAGCAAGGGAAAACCCATTCATATGGGCTCGTAGACTCCGGCATGTACTTCCTTTAATAATTTCGTAGCTTCTGCGGCATCGACACATCTTAAGAATCCTTAGTCTGAAGTCCTCCTAATGATTTCCCCACTTAGAAAATAATTCTTTGCCAAACGCAGTATTGTCTTCCTCTGATTATTGCTGGCCTCTTCAGGATATATTCCAGATTCTAAATAACTTTTAATATCATAGTACCATGGCTTTCCGTCAGGCTTCTCTTCGACATGTGTACAATGTGCGGGTTGTTCCTTTAAACTTATTTTCAGAGGATCAATGTAACTCTGATCTGGGTGTTGAATTATGGGCAATATAGTAGCCAAAGCATCAGCAAACTCATTCTGTATCCTTGGGATATGTCTAAAATTGACTTCTTTGAATCTTCCAAACAAATCTTGTACCAGCCCTACATAAGGAATAATCTTAGAGTTCTTTACCGCCCATTCCCCTCATACCTGGTGAATCAACAAATTTGAGTCCTTGATGACTTGCAATTTATAAACACTTATATCTAGTGCCAACTAGAGACCTAAGATACAAGCCTTATATTTGGCCATGTTATTTGTAACGCCCCAGAAAATGGGTTCCGGAGTGTCACCCGGTGCTTGAAGCTACGAGTAGCCCCAAGCTAACCCTTTGAGCCATTTTCATTCAGCTCAACACAAATCAACAGAGTTTCTATAAATAACCCTCAAATATCAACAGAGTAATCATCATCCAAGAATAAAAGAATTTTAGAAAGATAACAAAATACGACTTATTAGTCAACTCCCAACATTTATACTAGTCTGACAAGCCTCTAAGAAAATCAATAAAACCAGCGAGCATTGAGACATGCCCAACCTGACGCATACTCAGTTATCAAATGTAAACAATTCCGTGCAACCAACATCAGACATCACATCCTTGGAACATAAGGACTCACCACAACAGAGAATGTAGAACAGCGTGCCTGAAGAATCACTATCGAACCTAGATCAGAGCATCTGAACCTAAATTTCGAGAAAATGCAGCCCACATCCGAAGATGTGGGTCAGTACCATGGAAAGGAACCGAGTATATGGGGGTGTATGCAGTTGTATAAACATCATTATCATAAATATTTATAAGAAATATGTAGGATGTATGAAAGACTCACATAGCCCAAAGAAAATCATCATAATCATGAGAGGATGAAATAAGTACAATAACACATGTGAGTCATCATATAATTTGTCAATCACTTTCAGTTCATCAAGAATATCAAT
>NC_061115.1:163116658-163175001 GCF_002878395.1 Capsicum annuum | reverse complement strand
AATGACCAAAGTGCCTTTAAAATTTAAATAATGTCAAATCTGTCCTTTGGTGGACTGTTTTGATAAGCTAAAGTAGATTGACCATAACTCTTTGCTCCGATATCGGATTTGGGTGAAAGTGGTATCGTTGGAAAGATAATTCAAAGGGCTTTCATTTCATATGAAGTAGGCCACCCAGTTCGTCCTGTACAAGGAGTTATAATCATTTGAAGTTGACCCTAATAATCTGTTTTGAGAGGCTGAAGTAAAATGAGTATAACTCCTTACTCAGACGTTGGATTTGGATGAAACCAATTGCATTGAAAAGAAGACTCAAAGATCTTTTTTTTCATAGGTCATAGCTCTCCCAGTTAATTATATTAAGGGAGTTATGATCATTCAAAGTTGACCCAAAAAATTTGTTGGCCTCAGTAGTTTGTGTGCAGGAAATTTTCCTGCACATTTACTATTCCCAAATATCCCGGCCACCATTTTATAGTTTCGAACGTGCTCAATTATATCCAAAACCTATCCGTTTTTAGAAATCTTTATATCGTTAGAAAGCTTATTCAATAACCTTCGTATGGAACCATCGATGGGCAAATTCCGGTATAAATAAAATAAAATAAAATTAATTCCATATAAATAAGACCAATACACGTACTTGAATACGCCAATACACGTACTTGAATATGGGGTGTTACAGTAGCCACCATAGGTTGAGATATCTTTCTGCCAGATAAGGGTTGACACAACTCGTATGATTTTTCCTGCCAGTGAGGGTTGACAGAATGTATTCCTTCCAGTTAGGGTGACTCATAGCTAGTGTTAGTACCCGTGGCACGATACTAGAACCCTTCCAATTGGGGTGACAGGTTAGACCCTAATCAGTTTATATCAAGGTATGTTGGTTAGATGAACACTCCCATAGTTACAGTTTTATTCTTAGTATTCAGTATAGAACTAATACTATTTTATAGAACCATGGCTATCAGTTATCAGTTACTCAGCCATTAGGATTCAGTACTCAGTTTCAATATAATCTCAGATACACGATGTATACCATATGCAAAGTATTGCATGTTCAGTATATTCAGTAGCTACAGTTTTGTATGTTCTCTCATCCAGTTACTTCATGATGTTAATTCAGTCAGTTATCATCTCATGCATATAAACCCATGTATATTAGCCTTACCTCACTTAGCGTATCAATACATTCCACATACTGATCGCATACTGTCTTTTGTGCTCTGATGTATCATATCATAGGTTTAGACGCTCAGGTTCCTAACTGTACTTAGCAGCTCAGGCTATTAGCAACAGATATAGTGATGAGTCCTCATATTTCAAGGACAGATTTTATCTATTTCAGTATTCCAGTAGTTCAGTAGTTATTTCAGTCGGAGTTAGTTGGGGATTTATCCCATCAACTTCATATTCAGACAGTTAGAGGTTTTCCTACTAGCATAGTCAGTTATTCAATTTTCAGATATTATTATCAGTTTTACTGAATTGTTATTTAAGTATTTTGAGAACCTTATAGAATTTTTAGATTTCTTCTACATATATATTCCAGTATTATATTTAGTACTCACAGTATGTATCAGTCATGGGTTAGCTTGTAGTCCTTTAGGGTTGTAAGCACCGTGTGATGCCTAGGGTGTAGTCTCAGGGTGTTATAAACTTGGTATCAGAGCTTAAGATTCTAAAGAGTCCTAGGGAGTCTGAAAGCCATGTCAAGTAGAGTTTGTGCATGGGTGTATAGCACGCCACTCTTATGGACAAGATGCTATGAGGTATTTTTAGGAAAAGTTCCCTTCTTTTAGTGTTTATATCGTGTGAGTGAGCAGAGCATGTGCTCAAGTTAAACTCTCTGTCTGATTCCAATCTTCCTTCCATTTACAAAATATGCCTCCTAGAAAGACTAATGAAAAAAATGAGAATTAACCCACACCTCCGCTAGTACAGAAAGATCACCTCAATGATCTTGTTTCTCACACCAAATTTAGAGTTGCTTTCACTACCTTAGCTTATTCAGTAGTTGTTCAGAATAATTTGCAAGTTATTTGCCTATCTAGGCTTTGAATTCATGCTCAGATGAGTGAGAAGGGGGTACATATGAAGAAAGAGAGAAAAAATAAGAGGGCCAGAACAAGTAGTTTTAAGCCTAGGTCAAGGGGTAGTAACCGCTCCCAATCCCAACAGAAATTATCAGCCCTAGCTTCGTCTTCAGCTAGTATGCCAGTGTGCCAGTGCCTAAGTTTAAGAATGATAGTCGAGATAGAGCACCAGGCTCTAAGTCACAAATTAGTGGGAAGGGTGTTCATACTAATCCGCTTTACAAAGAATGTGGTAAGAATAATAAGGATGTGTGTAGAGTCGGCAGTGATAGGTGTTTTGGGTGTGGAAAACCAAGCCACAGAGTCAGAGATTTCCTAAAGAATGGCAGCAGGGTCAGTCCATTTGTCCCCCAGTTCAGTTTGATTGCCTGTCTCAGCAAGGTACCACTTCCAGTGCTAATAATGGTCAGCATCGGAACAGGTTATATGTAATTCATTCCCGACAGAATTAGAAAAGTTCTCTTGATGTGGTTACGGGTACGTTATTAGCCATTCATTTATATGTTTATGCCTTATTAGATCCTAGAGCTTCTCTTTGTTTTGTAATCCCTGATGTAGTTGTCAAGTTTAGTGTCAGTCTCAAAACGTTAGCAGAGCCCTTGTCAGTATCTACCCCAATGGGTACATCTATCCTAGCCAGATGGGTATATAAAAATTGCCCAATTACAGTATCCTAGTAAATTACTTTAGTTGATTTCAGCAATAGAGTAGTTCAGTTTTAGCTTCTCAATGAACCAGTCAGTGAATGAAAGGGTAAAACCTCAATGCTTAGGAGTCAGATATAATTTTAGCTTTCTTCTCAGAATCCTAGGACAGCATATGATCTAGAGTTAGAAGCATAAAACCAGGAGTTTAGCAACAGTAGTAGAGTTGGGATGGTGTTATCTGAATTTGAGCAGATTATATATTACATGGGACTGGTCATATGAAAAGTGAATCAGTAGGCTTGAAGCAGTGTATACAAGAATTAAAGTTGTTGATTTGAAACATGTGTTGTGGATGTGATATTTATAGGCTATGATGAAAGTAGTATAGTTATTAAATAATTAGGGATATCCATGTTATGTGTTAGGATATAAGTTTGAATCTTTGAAGGTTGAGCTAATAGAAAGAAGAGTTGAAAATTCGAAGTTAGTCAATCTTAAGTTGTTACATGATGATTGTTGGGGCTATAGAGGGCTAAGAGTGGTATCTGGGAGAAGGTACTAGCAACGACTCTTATATTATCAGGTGTAGTTTTTTAAGGTGATTTTACCAATTATGTGTGTTATTATACCCCATATTCTAGAGTAAAGTGGTGGTAATTTAGTTTAGAGATGTTGATTAAGTAGTTCCCAGACCTAGAATGATGGTTTTAAGATAAGGAGGAGATGGTAGCATAAGTGATCAAGTCAGGCTCTCATATTCTAGTAGCGATGCCAGTATACAGATGTCTTATTTGAACCATGTCCAGGATTCCCTGCTCTCTAACATTATTAGAACCTCATAGAAAGAGTGTTGAAGAAATGCTCTAGTTGAATAAGGCCATTTCAATGGGTAATCTATTCCTATCCATGTAAACTATGAATTTAGCTCAGTTCATACATTAGGAATCAGTTTCAGAATTCGGATATTCGATCATGGTTCAGTTCATAAGCGTTCTGTGCATCATCTTAGTTTTCCTAGTATTTCATCCAAGTCAGTATCATTCGGGGGACGAACTATCCCAAGAGATAGGTGTAATACCCCCAAGTTTTTTATGAACTAAATCTATCATCTTTTCCTCATGAGACCAGATCCAGTCGGAGATTATGGTTACTCACAAGTTGACTCTCTCATTCCTATCTCAACCTTATAACTATTCTCATGTCACTACATAGGTTCAAGAAATCAGTTCAGCTCATGATATTCAGTTAATGTATCATATGTCAAACTTAGTTATGATCTCATATTCCATTCATGCATGTTCAGTAAAGGATCTCAGATTCTTTGGTATTCACAACTTAAGGTAACAGTTTTCCTTAGATTTACTCAGTTCCATGCTTAATTTCAGTTGCATATCATTCATGCATTCATGAATCAATTTAGTCATTGTCATGTCTCTAGAATTCAGTCATGCTTCAGTTATGCATGTCAGTGTAAGTACAATTCCTTAGTTCAGTCAGTCTCATTCGAGGATGAATGTTCCCAAGGGGGAGATATTGTAAGACCCCATAAAGTCCTAGCCCATTTCAGTCCTTTATAGCATGCCAAAAGAGGTCCCAGACTTAGAAAATTTCAGCAAAGTGTTAAAACTTAGAAGCATTTTTAGCCTTCATAATTGGATGATCTTATTTTCGATCCTTATGACCTTAGAATGTCATTTTTTAAGTTGGTTCATGATCAAGATGTAAATAGGTCATCTTGGGTGAGTTTTGAATTTTTTGGACATCATTGGAGTCATATTTGGATGACCAAAACAGCAAGCCAATGTGATCTCGATGCGTTGCATTGGCTATCATGTCAACAACATCGATGTGACGCATCATCAATCATATCGATACCATCAATGTGGGCATCATTCATCACGTCGCTGGGCATAGATTTTGTATTAAGTTACAGGTTTGTAGGGGTAATTATATGATTTTTGTCCCATATTAAACCCCTATAACATAAAATTTAGCCCCTCAATAGGCAAAATACATTCACTCATTCACAAAATCCTCTCAAGAAATAAATCGTAGTTTATCAATCTGAAGATCAAATTCCAAGAAATCCCCAACAATTTTCACAAATTCTGTCACTTAGGTATGTTAGGTGTTCATCCTTGGGTTTTCTTCCATCCTTGGAGTTCAAGAATCTTTTTTAAAACTTGAATTATGATTCTCATGTTATGAATTGAATTATGCTCATGTTTGTGTTATTATCTGAGTTTCGAAGCTAAGTAAATATGAGTTTCATGTAAAATAGATTAATGGGTATGTTGGTTGATGTAGATCTCATGTCAAACCCTTGAATTGTGAATTGGTTATTGTAGCCATGATGCATTAATATGTTGTTCATTCCCATGTACAAGGTTATGCCTCCTAAATGTTTGACAAAATGTCTAAGTGAATGAATTGTGCATTTTGATCTTTTGGTGATTTAAGTATTGAAATCATGCTATTACTATATGTTCAAACTATTCCCATGCTTAAGCTATACCTTGCAAGTGTTTGATAAAATGCTCATATGAGTAAATCATGCAGGGTAACCTATTGTTGTCTTGTTTAAGTTGTGATATGAATTTATCAATTATGCTATCGAATCCTGGGGTATTTATTACCCAAAATCTAGTGATTTACTTAGTTGCAGTAGTTATAGAATAGTCCCTGTAAAGGTCAAGAACCGTAGTACTCAACCAGTTAACAGAACTCAGTGATCTTAGTCCAGTTCAGTCAGTCAACACAATCGAGCTCAGTTCAGTCAAACTTAGTACAGTCTAGTGGTCAGTGTCTTTCAGTTGAGAGTAGGATTCAGCACCGAGTGAACCTAGGGATGGGGGCATTCCTGTTAGTTAGGGTTTGACCTGAAGTAGCAATCCCTGAGTTACAGAACTATGTAGCCAGTGTAGGTTGAGATATCTTCCTGCCAGATAAGGGTTGACACATCTCATATGAGTTTTCCTGCCAGTAAGGGTTGACAAAATGTCTATCTGCCAGTTAGGGTGACTCATTTCCATTGTTAGTAGCCATGGCACGGTACTAGCACCCTTCCAACTGGGGTAACAGGATGGACCCCAAATCAGTTTATATCAGGGTATGTCGATTAGATGAACACTTCCATAGTTACAGTTTCAGTCTTAGTATTCAATAAAGAACTAAGACAGTTCTATAGAACCATGGCTATCAGTTATCAGTTACTCAGCCATTAGGATTCAGTACCCAATTTTAGTATAATCTTAGATACACAATATATACCTATATGCGCAGTATTGCATATTCAGTATGTTCAGTAGCTACAGTTTTGCATGCACTCTCATCTAGTTACTTCATGATGTTCATGCATTCAGTTATCATCTCATGCATATGAACCCATGTATATCAGCCTTACCTCACTTAGCATACCATTACATTCCATATACTGATCGCATACTCTCTTTTGCGCTATGATATCTCATATCATAGGTTCGGACGCTCAGGTTCCTAACTGTACTTAGCAGATCAGGCTATCAACAACATATATAGTGGTGAGTCCTTATACTTTAAGGACAGAGTTTATCTATTTCAGTATTCCAGTAGTTCAGTAGTTATTTCAGTCAGAGTTAGTTGGAGATTTGTCCTATCAACTCCATATCCAGACAGTTAGAGGAATTTCGACTAGCATAGTCAGTTATTTAGTTTTCAGATGTTAGTATGAGTTTTACTCAGTTATTATTTCGGCATTTTGAGAACCTTATGGCATTTTTAGATTTCTTCCGCATATATATTCTAGTATTATATTTAGTCTTCATAGTAGGTACAAATCATGGGTTAGCTTGTGGTCCTTTGGGATCGTAAGCACCGTGTGATGCCTAGGTTATCGTCTCGGGATGTTGCACTCTCACTGCATCTCTCAACTGATAAGAGGTATAAGCAACTCCATTCGCGCAGAAAGAGTGAAATACAACTCAAAATATAAGGTATGAAAGAATTCGCACGATAAGGAATAAAATGAGGAAAGTTTCCTAAAGACGTCCTATAACCTCTCAAAGATAGATACGAATATCTATGTACCGATCCACAAGACTCTATTAGACATCCCATTCTTATACCGTTGAGACTAATGAAACCTGGCTGCTGTGATACCAATTTGTCACGACCCAAAAATGAGGGTCATGATGGCACTTGTCGCAACGTACCTTGAAAACTAAGTCTATCACCCAAACTGATACGAAAAGCGAAAAAGACATAAATATCCCAAGGTAAGGCTTCAAGAACGAAGCCAAACCATATAAGTAGTCATAACAATGCGGAAAGAACTTATCCAAAATACTAATCATGCTCAAAACCAGGTATCAATAGTGTAAGAATTACTAATACAATCCAAGAGTCAAATACATCAAAAAAATAACCACAAAGGAACAATAACAGTCTCCGAATACTAATAAAGGCATAACTACTATAGAAAGATAGAGGTGAACTTCGAACGCATTAATGTCCAACCGCTACCTTGAAAGCTCCAAAAATCACCCTAGTCAATCAAGCTGAGGCGCACTCGAGCTAGGACTTGTACTGAAAAGGCGTAATAGGCATGAGTACGGTCCACTTGTACTCGGTAGGTATCATAGGTCGTCCAAGCAAAGTAGTAAATAAAGCATACAAAATATACACTAATGGAACGTCACCTAAAATCAAAAAATATCCCGCAACGGTATGCCACACCGTTTGCACTAATAGTTCTAATATATCTCACATATATTGCAACATCACACCAAGATAGAACAAAAGTATGTATTATATCACATATAAGAAGAACAAGGGGGAACATGCATATACAAGATCATCAAATACAAGTAAAAGAAGATATGACAAATACATATATGACAAGTCAATATCCCAATACAACACAATATAACACAATAAAGTAAGTGCAATGTATATGACAATGATGATGATGACGATGCACGAGGTCATCGCACAACCTCCGGGATCATCGCATAATCCCCGTATACACCTACGGAGCTAAAGCTTCCCGACGTAGGACCCATGGGGGGTTTGTCAACCCATATACAATCCACATATCTTATATCTCCTTTCCGGCATATTCCTTGGAAAGGGTATTATAAGGTATTACAATATCTCTTAAAAATGTGTTGCTAGTATTTCTCAGATGTTGCCACGGTGACACTAATGTTTCATGAATGAGTATGATATGAAGATATAATGCTCACAACCAATCACAATGAGTATTTCCATAAACAACCACATGATATATTTTCACAATCAACCACAATGATACATTTCCACAACCACATGAGTCAATATCCACTCATTATTTTTGTATCATCCATAAATTTTCACATGTCTCATTTGCCAATAAAGTATGAATATAATCATAATACACTAATGGTAACACATTAAGAATTTTAACAACACAATATAATTATTCATATGTATTCAAGGCTATCAATATCACATAGGACCCCACATGGTCACACATATCACATAATATCTCAATTTCGATAATTACATCACATATAAGCCACCACAAGGGCACAACATATGGATAGCCATTTTTCATGATTATTTCCCACCCTTAACATAAATTTTATACCATCATTTACTACCCAGCCCAGTCTGAAAGAATTAAGCCATAACCTACCTTGTAAGTCGAAACCGGTCCTCTACACTTGAACCCGCGATCTTACTTTTCACGAACAATGCCTAACGTCACTAGAAACATCAAATATAAAATCTACGCATCAAAATAAAATCAACAACACCCTTATTGACTACTTTTGATTCGGGATCAAAACGGACCTCCAAAATGGGTTTTTCAAAAAAGAAGGGCAAAATTGAAACTTTACTTCAAAAATATGTTTTCCATATTTGTAGGAACCTACATCTAAAAACCCAAATTAAATCTAGTCAAAAATGGGGTTCAAATAGAAGAAAAATCATTTTTGAGCTTTACCGGATAAAATCTTTAAAATTCGGGTTTAAATGAATCAAAGTTGTTTTGAAGGTTAAATTGATGAAAAACTAGTAATTATAAGATAAAAACATTATTCAAGTGAAAGAAGTGAAATTTGGGTTTAAAATTATGCCCTAAGATTTTTAGGGTTTTGAGAAATTAATCAAGAAATTACTAACAAAAGAGTGAATTCTTACCTTTAATCCGTAATAAAACCAAGAAAAAGGTGATAATCTAGCTTTCCAATCTCTCACAAACTTTACTTTTAAGCTCTCACACTATTTTAGAGTTTAATTCCCAAGAGCCAAGATGAAAAATGAGCCAAATGGACCAAAAATAGTGAAAAAGCTATTTTTATAGCAAAAATCTGCTATTTGCACCAGATTTTCATTTTTAAGTCCGATCCGGACTTTGACGGGGTGCCCGAAATTCGTTTGGAGTTTGAAACACGCAAACAAACTATATAACCATACTAAATTAGACGTTCCGGACACATTGGCAAAGTCAAATTTTTTTAAAAATATTATTTTTACAAAGTTGATCCCCGAAACCCGAAATCACAATTTTTTAAATCGAGGGTCGAAATGAGTTTTAAAAGTCGTAAAATCATACCAAATATGGTATTACTCGAAAATTGATATTTCAGATTTACTGGCAAAGTTGAATTTTATATCCGAGGTCATTTTGATCAAATGTGGGTCCCACACTCATATTTCTAATTTTCTTATTTTCCGACCAATAGGTCGAAATAAGCTCGATTGTACCGAGACCCGAACCAAAGGTCTACCTAGCTTAAAATAGATATTCCAGAGCTGCTGACACAATTTATTCGGCTATCCGTCGCACAGATTAAAAGATATCCACATAAGTCCAAAATAAGGCTCTTGAAGCCATCAAAAACTACAATATTGCATAAATGATACCAAAATGCTTCAAAAATCATGTCAATCACTCCCACATCCCAGAAATATCATAATGCAACTATGGAGAGGGGTAAAATAGTTAAATCATACAAAATCACAAATATCACATATTTCATCAAATTTTTAGGTTGTTACACTTTGAGTACCTAGAATTATGTAAAATTGATGTCTCGAGCATATAAGTGATACGAAAGGTGTTGATGCACATAAAAAATATTTGTTTCAGTGATTTATTTGATTTATAAAATTAATTTTTGTATTAATAATAGAAAAATCCATTTTCTATTCAATTAAATTACAAAAAATCTCTTACTGTTTTAGAAAAGTAACACCGCACGAAGCGCGGATAAAATTTTTAGTGTATATATAATAATGAAAGAAGAATCAAGAGAAGGTGATGTGGCACCTCTCTTTGTCCAAGGATCCTATTTATTTATTTTTCTCTTTTTTTGGAGTTATTTTTTTTTTCAATTATTTTATTTTTAAAATAATTTTTATAAAACTCACAACTCTTTATGTTCATAATAAATTACACTCTTAATTAATATTAATAAAATTCATAACTCTAAAACCTTTTATATTCATAACCTTCAATTATTTAATTTTGCATTAAATCAATGACAATTTTTCTTCCTATAAATAAATGGAGAAATGGTCAATTTCAGTACTATTCGACATGGGACAACTTTTTCCTCCTTTTTGTTTTTGGCCTATAGTTTCCTCTCCATTAGTCACATAGCTAAAGAATGTCTTCCTCGTATCGATTGCTCTATCTCGAATAGGAAAGGATCAGTTTTGCTTCTAGCTCGGATGCAAAATTTTAGTGTATTCCTTTTGAGGAAAAAGAGAAGATGAGGTTAATGTTTACTTTTATGTTGTCACCTTCTGTTACTATAGAATAATAACTTTAATTTTTAATACGTACATTGTGCAATTTTAATTTCTTGTATTACTATGCCTTTAAAGAATTTGATTTTTGAAATTTGGTAAACATTTTTCTCTATATTGTTTTACTCTCAGAGTGATATTTCTAAGTGTATTTTTCTCATTTTTCATTATATCATGCAAGATCTTTTTTCAATGATGCTTGAATTGATGGTCTATGCCTACTTTTTGCGTTGTAGTTATTATGAACTTGGATTGGATGATCCTCCTATTTCTGTCAAATTTTATGATTGCGGCAGAAGATCCTATAATATGTGCATTCCAAAAGTCTCTCTTCTAAGTTCCATTTATTTTTTTAGAGTAGATTTTTTTTATGCTATGTATGATTTATCAATAAATTTTTTAATTTTTGAAGAGCTATGTATTATTTTTTTAGAGAAACTTTCTTTTATATTATGTGTAGTCCATTAATTAGTTGTATTTCTTTTTACCCTAATTTCATTAAAAAAAATTATCAATAAAAAGAAGATAACTACTATGATAGTTTTTCTTGTCCTCATCTCACTATGGGTAAGAGACATACCATATAGCAATAGAAAAAAAAAACTTACTAGCCAAAATATAGTTTAAATTGCATTATTTTTTATATTTTCAATTTATGAAATTTCCTCTTCAACTGGTTTAACACTTTTAGTTAACAATTTGGTTGTCCTGCTTTTTCCTTTCATGCAACAATTAGTTTATTTTTTTTATTTTTTTGCTCCCTGAAGGCTCAATTGACATGCAAATGAAGTAGGATATTGATATGACAAGAATCTAACTATTGTTCTTTAAAATTCTTTTGAGAAAAATTATTTGAATGCATAAGAAGAAGAATTGTCATTGAACATTTTAATGCAAAATTAAATAATTGGGGGTTATGAATATAAATGGCTTTAGAGTTAGCATTTTATTAATATTAATTAAGAGTATAATTTATTATGAGCCTAAAGGGATGTGAGTTATGAAAATGATTTTAAAAATAAAATTTAAAAAATAAAAGAAAAACTCCCAAAAAATGAGAGAAAAAATAAATAGGATCCTTGGTCAAAGAGAGGTGCCACATCACCTTATCTTGATTCTTCTTTATTATATATATATAGATAGATAGATTTACAATATAACATTCTCAAAAGTTTATGTTTATCTGAATAACTATTTTTCTAGTTGTTTTCGTTTGTGAAGTTCACTTTTTTGCGTGTGTCTAGACCAGAGTGTTTATTTTCTGAAGTAAAAGCAAGGGAAGGAGGAAAACATATACATGTGCTACTTGAGAACGTATCTATGTATCATTCCGCAATTATATAGGTCAACTTTAGTAAATCTTTTGATAAAATATGAGAATGTAACATTAGTTAATAATTTTTAAATGACATTTTAATTCATAAGAAAGTTGTTTATTATCGGTAAAATTGTAGTTCTTGATTTTTCACATTTTATAATTTTTTTATTAAATATTTTTGAAGATTGTTACTACTTTCTATTGTCTATTGGTTTGAACCTTTCAAACTCACAACTTAAGGAAAACAAAAAGTGTTGCTAAGATAACAATGATTTCATGAAGTCGGTTGTATCTTTTTATTTCATTTTCTTGCCCAAGAGAGGAATCTTGATTCTTCTCTCAAATTTAAATAATCACTTATCAAAAAATAAATTTTCAAAGCTAATAACAAATTTTATTTTTTTTCCATTACTTCAGACGCAGACAAAGTTATGCGACACCTCTCTATAATAAAAAATATTAATTGTATTCTTTTACTAATATTTTGATATTTTCCTATATTTCTTTACTTATGATGAGCTATGTATTAAAAGAAAGTTACTTCTTAAAATAATTATTTTATACTAACTATCATTTATTACGTTTTTCTTTATTTAATAACCTTTAAGAGTTTTAGCTTATTACAAAGTCATTTAAAACTGACTAATAATTAATATATTAAATGAAAAAGACATTCCACAAAATGAAAGATGAAACTCCAATTTGCTAAACCTTTCGTTTTCTAAAATTGCATATATGTAGGGAAGTAAAGAAAGAAAAACGCACACACAAAAAAAAGCATTAACGATAAATAATTTAAAGAGAAATAAAAAGGATAAAATAAGATAAAAAGAGAATATGATATTAATATAATTAAATTTATGTTCTATATATAAATAATAAACAAGTTTGAAACTTATTAAAAGTATTTCAGTATTATTTTGCTTAAAATATAATATATAAAAATTAAATATTTAAGAAGACTAAAATACGCGAGTGACGAAAATTTATAGAAAAATGCATGTATGATGTATATACTTAAGAGTGTGTATAATTGGTTAGAATTTGAAATAATTGAAAATTAAAAAGATTTCTTAAGAAACTTTCAGCACTCAAAAATCTAATTAATCTGTGCAAAGCGCAGATAAATTCACTAGTTTTATGTTAAAAAGGCTAGTTATCAGTGAGGCATGCGTGGAGAAAGATATCATAACGTATATAGTTATGGATATCATTATTTGAAAAAAAGGTATATCCTGAATTGCATGATTTATTAAGTTTAATAAGGAGTTAAGATGATCACTTATCAATAATATTATCTTTGTAGGAGTAGTCTATTCCTCACAAAACGAGTTGGTTAAGTTAAAGCGCCGATTTAAAATTTGATATTTATGAATTTGTATTTTAATCATTTAACCAATATATAGTACTCCCTCAATTCCACAATAATTGAATTATTGGAGTATTTTTTAGTGTTCAAAATAATTGAATTGTTCACTTTTCAAAATAGATGCTGAAAATTTTTCAATTTTACCCCACATAATTAAATTAACTCAAGGATAGTTAGCATGATCATTATTAAGTTTTTGAAGTTTGGAAAGGGAAAAAATAAAAAAATATGACTGATTTATATCTTTATTTTTTTCTTGATATATGTACCAAATTTTAACAACTCAATTATTGTGGAATGAAGAAAGTAATAACTAAGTTTGTCATAAAAAATTTAGTGAATTGCTTAACTAAGTTTGACCATGAAAAACGCTCTCACGGTATTAATTAGCAACTTGAAGAATTAGATCTTATCGCCAGTTGTGACTTATTTAATATTAAAAAGAAATTAGCAATAAACAAATTTTATAATTAAATAGAAAAATTTATTCGTAATCCTATTGTCACACTCTGAACCTACAACTTAGACGTGGCGGACAACAGATTTCATTGTTGGCCCGAATTATAACATGACATAAAATATCAGCATACAACTAAGCATGAGCAGAAACATAATTTAAAGGGAAAAGGCATCGTTTCCATCCTAAATTATACCCGAAAAATCAAAGCCACACCTAAACTATACTAGTGACCTATTACACACCTAAACTATAAAAAAGTGAAACTATTTACACCCTGTCAGGCAACCACCACTTGCATGTGGTGTAGTGTTTTACACGTGCTGCCACGTCAGCACCACGTCAGTAAAAAGTATCACTTTTCTATAGTTAAGGTGTGTAATAGGTCACTTATATAGTTTAGGTGTGGATTTGACTTTTCGACTATAATTTGGGGTGGAAATGATGCCTTTTCCCTTAATGTTTTTAGCCATTTACTTTTGTTATTTAATAGGCTGGACGCGCCTAAAATAAGTGTAGCACACGCGCCTTAGAATGGGGGTCGCGGGGAGGTAATAATATCACTTTTATATAATTAAGGTGTGTAATAGGTCACTTATATAATTTAGGTGTGGTTTAGACTTTTCTCGTATAGTATGGGGTGGAAATGATGTCTTTTCCCTAATTTAAAAGCATTTGAAGAGGATGTATACATACATACATAGATACATATATATACATACATACATATATATATATATATATACATACATACATACATACATACATACATACATACATACATATATATATATATGCATATAAACACACACATATATATTCAATGCTAAAATCCATGAATATGACACACAATCATTCAAACTAAAATACATGACTGACTGTTTATGTAATGATCCTCATATTTATTTTTAAAAATTTTTGAGTTTTGACCATTTTATCCCTTTTCGTGGTTTCTTTATCTCATTCACGAGTTGTAAAAATGATTGGTATGGTCCCGAATGCGTGTGGAAGTGTTTTATTTGAGTTTGTGTTTTTGGATATCCTTAAAGAAATTAGTTTGATTTCGGTCAATATTTTGTGATCCAAGCATTGGATGATGATTCTGACATTTTCATTAGATCTAAAATGTCAAACTTGGGTTAGTAGCGCATTGATTTGGGTTTAGAAACTTTATATTGCATTTCGATCCTCCATTTAAATGCTAGTTAAAATAGTCTATAAGGTGTCGCAAAAGTTAATATATTGTAAATGATCTTTTCTATAAATCCAAAGATTTTACTAGATTCATAACGTGTTTTGTGATCAATTTGTACTATTGATTCATGTTTATAGGGTTCTGAATGAGTTTCGAAGGTCTAAAATAATTTTTTGAAATTATTAATGTTGACACTCAATTTTGGCTCTTCGTACTAAAACTTAATGCCGTCAAACTTTCTAATCATTAAAGAACACAAATATTATTTTTAATAATTTATTGATAATTATTCTTATTTTAGATTTTTTTCTAATTTATTGTCTTATTTTAAGTTTTTACAATTTATTCATAATTATCCTTAATTTTGTAAATGTTAAGATTTTTATCAATTTATTATCATTTTAAATTTTTTACAGCCATTTGCACACGTACACAACATAACCCTATAATTTTATTATGTACAACATAATACGTTTTTTCAAGATAATTAGATTTTTAGTGTTGTTTACATTTTCTGTAATTGCATATCGATACCAACATTTTTGTACATTATTTAATACAGTCTATAAATGATAAGTCAGATCAATAATTTTAAATACAGAGTAAAAATCCGATCAAATCAAGCTCTTGTCGCCTGTATTACAGATGACATTTGACATGACTACACAAGTCCTTTATCTTTTGGATAAGAACAATTTATATGTTAGTTAAAAGGATGAAAAATTCATTAGATAATAACATACGGATTAAAGTAGTATTAAGAGGATAATAACAACTTCTTTTATGTTTTTGGGTAAAATGAGGGGTCGTTTTGCATTATAAATAGAGGGGAGGTGGGGTAAATGGTTTTTCATCAAACACACACAATACATATACACACAAGTTCATCTTTTACACATGTTCTATGTTTTTTCCTTTCTATATTCTCTAGACTTGTAGGCGTAATAGCTCTTCCTCTGGTCTCATTGCCTCCCCACCACTGCCGAAGCTATTGCGGATTTGAAACAACAACAACACAACTGCCACATGATATTCTACACGACCTATATGTTTACTCACTTTTACTTAAGAGTTGCCTATGTGTGAAACAGGTTGCCAAATATGTTTCAATGAAGCAGTAAAAATGTGAGTAAATGAGACAGTTGTTTTCACGTGAAAAACACTCGGCTCAAAAAAATATAAAAAGTCACTACATGTACCTCAACAGGATTTAACCTCAAACTTCACTAGAAAACTTGAGTCTCAACAATGACAAATTACAAGACTCTTATAACTTAGAAATTATAAACTCTAACTCCTAGCTATACCCAATTCACAAACTACCCAAGGTGTGTGACCCCAAGTGCAACTTTAAGACAATAAACCTAACTCGGTTTATAATTCAATTAACTAACTGTAACCAACTCTTAATACATAAATACTAAGACCTTTTATCTTACTTAGCACTAGGACCATATTAAACAATGTATTCCTTCGGTCTTCAGGTAGCACACTGCCAAGTTAATTTCCCAATTACCTTTTTATTCTTTGTAAGTGTGTGTAGATTCTAGAGAGAACTTCTCTTATCTAAGCACAACTCTCCAAAGAGTTCTTCTACATCTCAAACTCTTTCCTTTATCAGAATTCTTATTGCTTAGAGTTCTACTTCAAGTAAGACTCCTTCTTTGATTCAAACTCAAGCTCCTTCAAGTGTTGTAGCAAAACTCCAACTCTTCAATTTAGCACATGGTAATTGTTTTGAGTTTATCAGATGTAACCAACTATCCATTCCTTAACTCGATCACTCTTGTCTCCCTTTATATGTGATCTTGCTATGAGTTGGTCTGCTTACGCCAATGCATCTGTGAATCAGCTTAACTAAACATGTTTCATTTATTTTGTCAATCATCAAAACTTCTTAAAATCCAGTAAATTCCCTATTTTTAATAATGGCAAACTTCTTGCCTTTGTGTTATGACAACCTTTACCTGAAGATGCTAAACATGAAACACTAGAAAAGGGTTATAAACATTGCATAACTCTATTTTCCCCTTTTTAACATCATCGAAAAGTTGATTTATGAAAAAATATTAGCCAAGAGATAAGGTTGATCCTTTCATGGCACTGGGGCTATCACTAAAACAATTATAGCAACAAATAACTTAACAAAAGAATGTATTTAAATGTGCAAGATCAAGAGGCAATATAGCAAAAGATGTCCAATTCAGTAATTCAGAAAAATATAAGCTACATAGCACTTAAAACTAAAATTGGATAAGTAATACAAAGGAAGCACCAAAAAACAAAGGATAGCAGATCCTAGGGCTCTAAGACATGAAAGAGGATGGAGGAGAAAAGAAGAGCATTTAGGTTAATTGATGAATGGCTTCAACATTCTCAATACTTTCTTGATAAAGATCAATCTATAGCGCATCAATTCAAGCATGAAGGGTGAGTTTTTCAGCCTCATGAGATGTATGAGCAACCTTTAGTTTAGCAGTCTTTTCAGCAAGTGTAGTCCTTAATTTTTTTAGTATATTGTCAACACACCTCATAAAAGAAGAAAGAGATACATGGTTCACAGTTCCAATCACATGCTTTGTGGTTTACAAAGACCAACCTTGAACAAGAATAGAGTATTGTTCAAAAACTTGGGCTAGCTAGAACCCATAAGGAAGAGAATGACCCTTATCTCCTTTGTGCAGTACACGGTGCATGTTTTTAAATTACTTGGATGGGCAAGTCTAATCTTGACCTCAGTATCAAGAAGCTCTATGAGTGCCATGTTAAGAAAACTTGCCTTAGTGTATCTCTTCTTCCTAGGAGTGATAATCTTGTGTACCATATCAAAATACAATTTGTGCAATGGGGACATTGCTCTCTTAAAAACTGATTGATTTGAAGAAGATGTTGGTTTCCAGAGAATTTCCTAGTGATAGCAAGTGCAGAGGCCATATTATCCAAAGTAGGCCACTTGAATTTCACATAATAATCCTATCCTACTATGGTTTTATTGAGAATGCTGGAAATATCCTCTTCCACCAAGTGGATAGACACACCCTTTACAAAATTGTAAAATAAGTTTTTATTTTTAGAACCATTAGTGTAAGACGTATATACCTCAGAGCAGCTAAATTTTCTTTGCGTATCACCTTGAATAAACAGATGAGAACACTCTTGAACTTTTAAATTGGCTAAAAAAACATCCATTTCAGGACCCTCCAAGTCCAGTAATCACTCATCATGAATAATAGATCTTCTAAAAATGGAGAAAATAATGGAGCTTTGGATAGATGACTCGGTTGGGTTGTAGAGTATCAGACTCGGTAGAGTTAGAGTTATTCGATAGAATAGATTGAGGAACCTATTTTGATGAATAATGGATCATCACCTGAGGGAAGAGGTTTAGATGGAGAGAAAGTGTGGGAAGATGGGTGTTTTTTTCACTGGCCCTTAGGTTTTATTATATTACAGCCTCCTCTTGATGTTTTTTATTATAAGTATAAGGAGTCCTAGTCTAAACAGATATAGGATATGTTTCAACAAGTGGCTTATCCTTATTAATAAGGATTACAACCTTCATTTTCTTTCTTGATTAAGTTCTAACCTTTTTAGGGACTAGATCTGCGATTAGAATGTCATCGGTGTCAATGAATTAAAGGGGAATGACATCGTAAATTGCATAAGAAGGAATTATCAGAAAATGAGGACTGGCTGAGAATGTTGAGAACTGATTTTTGAAGTTAGTAAAGGTAAGAAATATGAATTTGTATGGAATTTGGGGTGGAATTTTTGAAGATGGATTAGCACTTTTATTGACTATCAATTGAGAAGATTCACTTGAAGTTTTGGCTAAGGTATTCTTGTGAGGAATTGAAGATGATGAAGAAAGCATTTTAGTGAAAAGAGAAACATAAGTATGACTATAAGTAGGTAAGAGTAAGGTGAAAAGGGAGAGATGATGAGAAATATGTAGGCTAGCCATCAAATTTATAGGAGACCATGAGGAAGATATAGCATAAAGAGAATGGACTTTGCCAATTAATGGATATCTAATAGGAATAGAAGTAGAAGAAATGATGTGATGATGGTGGTAGATTTTTGGAATAGGAGGGACTATTCGTTTTTGGCAGTTTTATTTAAACATAAAAAAGTACTTTTCATAAACCTAGTGCACTCAACTATTTCAACTTATGCAATTCCAGAAATAAATCAGTATAAGTTCATGTAGACACAATCACTTTGATATACATGGTTCTCTATACAATTTAATACATAATTTGATAAAATTAGTCAAAATACTAGAATTTGGACACACAAATAAATGTGCAAGACTGAATTGAACAACATCATAGCTAAAATTCAACCATGGAATAGTTTATTCTAGGAAGCATTTAGGGGGAGTTTATTAAATCATAATCATCCCTAAGTCTAACCTATCTTTTTAAAATGTCCCTACTTAATACCTTGGTAAAAATATCAACAATTTGTTCTTCAGTGGAACAAAACATAATTGAAATATGATCATTTTCAAAATTATCTCTATGAAATGGTGTTTTATGTCAATATGTTTTATTCTTTTATGTTACATAAGATTTATGCTATATTTATGGAACTAGTATTGCCACAAAAAGTGGAACACAACAAACATCCATACCAAAGTCTTTCAATTATTGCGTAATCTATAACAATTGTGCACAACATGATCCAACAACAACATACTAAGCCTTAACAGTGAAAAGGGCTACAGAGTTTTACTTCTTGGTGGACCAGGAGATCAAACATGATCCAATAAAGTATGCCATACCTGTGGTACTTTTTCTGTCTATAAGATAATTTGCACAATCAGCATCTGCATAGCCTACCAACTTGAATTTGCTTCTTTAAGGATACCATAGACCTAAGTCACTAGCTTTCTTAATGTATATTAGTATCCTATCGACAAATGTGAGATGGGATTCCTTAGGATTTACTTGAAACCTTACACAAAGCACTAAAGACAATGTCTGGTCTACTTGCAGTGAGATACAAGAGAGACCCAATAATTCCTATATACAACTTCTATTCCATTGTTGGACCTATTTCATCAAGGTACAACTTTGTAGCTATGGGAATAGGAGTTCTTATTTTCTTGGCCTTATCCATAAAAAATCTTTTAAATAACTCCTTCACACTCTTTGCTGATGAATCAAGTAGGATTTTTCTTAATTTGCAACCCTAGGAAGAAGTTTAGTTCTCCCACCATGCTCATCTCAAACTCACTACTCATTAGATTTGAAAACTCATGAGTCATGTTGACATCAGTAGAACTAAGGATGATATCATCTACATATACATATACAATACAACAATTATTGCCATTGGTTTCGAAAAAAAAAAGAATGTTGTTAATTTTACCTCTTATAGGCCCATGCTTCAGGAGGAACGCTGACAATCTTTCATACCAAGACCCTGGGGCTTGTTTCAATCCATAGAAAGCTTTTTCTAGCTTGTAGACATAATTAGGAAACTCAATGCTTTAAAATTCCAGGTGGTATCTCTCCATAGACTGAGTTTTAGATTTCTATTCAAGAATGCACTCTTCACATCCATTTGATAGAGATTGAATTCTTTGAAGGTAGCAAAAGCTACAACTAGCCTAATTGCTTCAAGTCTTTCCACTATTGTAAATGTCTTATCATAGTCTATAACTTCTTCTTGATTGTATTCTTGGACCACTAATCTTTCCTTGTTCCTTGTAAATATTCCATTATCATCTACTTTATTTTTGTACACCCGCTAAGTTTCAATCAAAGTTGTGTCATGTGATGGTAGAGCCAAGTGCCATACCTTTATACTTTCAAACTAGTTGTGTTCTTCTTGCATAACAATTATCCAGTTATCCATTTTTTATCAAAAAGTTTGTCTTTCACCTTTTTGGGTTCAAACAGTGATAAAAAGGTTTTCAAAATTTCATAAGTTTTTCAATCCTGCTCTAGTGGTGATCCCATAAGTGAGATCTATAAGAATATTTTCAATTGGATGAGATCCTTGATACTTATAACTATTTATCACTACCCTCTGTGAACTACCCGGAACACTATCGGTAGCTTGAGATGATGTTGTGGGTAGATCAATTTCTTAATTAGTTATTCCTCTGTCGATATACTTCTATTCTATTCATTAGTTCAACCAGGTGGTACAACCTATTCCTGAGATTGCTCTTCTGTTTCAATTCCATCCTACATGTTAGTCTTAGACGTAGTACAAAATTCATTAAAATAAATACACACTTTTTTCAACACAATTTGATCTTTTGTACAAAACCCTATAGACTTTATTATGTTTAGAATAACCTTAGAAGATCTCCTCATCACACCTTGAATTAATTTTTTCAGATTATCTTTTCCATTATTATGAATGAAACACTTGCAACCAAAGGTCCTAAAATGAGAAATATTAGGTTTTTTACCTTTGAGTAACTCATAGGGCGTCTTCTCTAAGAGGGGACTAATCACGCTTATTTTCACAATGTAACAAGCATTGCTTATGGCCTCGCCCAATTATTTTTTCCAATATTTCTGCAAGCATCATTATTTTAGACATATCTTTCAAAGTCTTATTTTTCCTTTCTACTACTATATTTTGATGTGGTGATCTTGGAGCAGAGAAATTATGATCTATTCTATTTATAGAATAAAATTCTATGAATTTTGCATTTTCAAATTCAGTTCCATGATCAGATCAGAAGGAAATTAGGAAAGTTCCTAGTTTTGTTTTTTCACTTTCTTGACAAAAATAGAAAGGACATCAAAACAATCTTCCTTGTAAGCTAATGTCAAGGTGAGCCTGAAATAATCATCAACAATCACAAATACATACCTCTTGCCTCCTCTTTTTTTTACCCTCACTGGTCCACAAAGGTACATATGGTAAGATCAAGGAATTTATTTGTGATGGCAAGGCTCTTTGTCTTGAATAATGATCTCACTTGCTTCCCCTTTACACAGGTACTTCAAAATTTTTCCTATTTGAACTTAGTTTTAGGCAAACCTACTCCCATGCCCTTTGTGTCAAGTTTGTTCAGTTGTTTTAGACTGGCATGCCTAAGTCTTTTGTGCCATAATAGAGGGTCACAATCAATTGCACTAATGCGAGTCAAATTTGTACCAGGATTCCCCATTATGTCAGCCTTATACATATTTCTATGTCTTTTAGCAGTCAGAACAGTCTTTTTTATAGCTAGTTTCTTAACCTTGCAATCTGCAGAAGTTAAAGTTAACTTGTTTTCTTTGTCACAAAGTTGAGAGAAGTTGTTAAATTGTGGTTTAATACATCAACATGATGACTTATAAAGCATTTGTTTTAGATCTACTAATCTTACCAACTCTAGTGATAGTACCTTTTTACCATCTCCAAGTGACATATTCCCCCGTCAAATGAGATAAGTAAAATGAAATTTTGTTTATCTCTAGTCATATGTCTTGATAAAGCACTATCAATGTTCTAATGTTGCTTTCCTCCTTTTACTTTTATCGGTGAAATAGTTTAGGGGTTTGTTTTAGGAACCCAGACAAGCTTGGGTCCTTTCTTATAATTAAAAGGGTGAATAAAGTTTTTTCTAGCCTACATAGGCAACAGATTTGTGGACCTATTTCTGTTAATAGTTTTGAAACTATATGGTAGTTTACACTGTCTTAAAACCAATTCCATTCCCAATTAACACCAGTTTCTTTATGAAATCCTAAACCAACTTTTTCATTGTGAGTTTTTTCACTTAATTTATTCGTGATCCTAGACGAGTTAGTCCATCTATTTACTCTCTCAAGATCCATTTTTAACATAGACACTTCTTGAGTTTGTTTTCTTACCTTTACTTTTTCATAGAGAAAACTATTTTTGCATTTGACAAGGTCTGACTCAATTCTTTTTTGATCATCACTCATAATATTTTTCCCTTTCCAAGAGAGATAATTTCAGAATTTCAGAATTGAGATTCAAATTTGATGAATCAAGTTTACCAACCCATTACTTTAGGATAAAATTTTCCTTTTTAGTGGCAATCTTGCAAGTTTCTAGGAAAATATAATCAAATTTTAAGCTTTCAAGAGCACTGAACAATTTATCCCTATTAGAGGTTAGTTCCTGAAAATCATCAATCAAAGAACTCATTAGGAAACAAGCTTTATTTTAGAAAAAAATATGAAATTTTTCTTTTAGCTAAAAAATATTTACCTTAGATGTTGTTTCCTACTCTTCTATGTTTGAATCTCCTATAGATATGAAAGCAGTTTTATCTACATCTTAATCATCTGATTTTTCTGAGTCTGAAACCTAAGCAGCCACCATGGAATTTCCTTTTTTTTGCCTTCCCTTTCATTTTCTTTTCAACTCTTTTCATTTCCACTCAATCTCCCATAGAGGACAATCCCTTATCATGTGATAAGTTTTTTCACCTTTGGAACATCTAGCCTGGTTTTTATCATTAATTTATTTCTTACTGCTTGTTCCTTTCTAGTCAGATCCCTTTCTTTTAAAGAACTTCTTGAAGTTTTTATCAAGAAAAGATAATTTTTATTCTTCAAGTTTAGATTCTTCACTATCAGATTCCTTTAGAGATAGTGATTTTTCATTAACCACTTTCTCATTTTTGAAATCTTCCAAGTTCATCTCATAAGTTTTCAAATTTCCAACTAACTCATGAAAGCTCATTCTTGTGAGATCCTTAGCTTCTCTTATAGATGTGACTTTTACATCCCATTTGTATTTTGGTAGAACCCCCAAAACTTTTTCCAGCTATTCCTCAATAGATAAACCCCTTCCTAAAGATGATATCTCATTGATCAAAGATGTCAATCTAATTATCATTTCTTATAGAGACTCATTTTCTTTCATTTTGAAGGTTTCATATCCAGTGAAGAGTAATACAGTCCTAAATTTCTATATTTGACTTGTCCCTTCATGAGCATTCACTAAATCATCCCAAATTTGTTAGGAAATGGTGCAGTTTTACATTACATTATACTCAGCTAGACCCAGATGAAAAACAAGAATGTTTTTGGCCTTTGTCTTTTTTCAGAGTAGAACAAGGTCTTCAGGGGTGAATTCACTTCAAATCTTTTTTACTTGCTCTCCCTCTACTATCTTTATAAGAATTGTTGGTCCATCAATTATTCTATCCTATGGTTTAATATCATCACCTTGAAGGTACATTTCTATCCTAACCTTCTAGTAAATGAAATAAGGTCTATCAAAAAAAATAGTTGAGTGTTGATTAACCCTCACTGTGTCTAACAGGTATTGTAGAGTTAATCATGATCTAGTCTTAGGAGTCAACCCTTACAAGATAACCTCATTCTGACCAATTGATATTCTACACGACCTATATATTTACTCAATTTTATTGAAATACCCTAGATTTTGGCCCTTGAAAATTTCTTTAGCTCTGAGATCACTGCCTTGATTATGACTTATCCATATGAGTTATATGATGTCTTGACAGGTCAGGTGACCCTAGTCATAAGGTGTCCAATAGATGGTGTTTAGGTTTTTGCCTTAGTTATGACTTGGGAATACGAGTCGTTAAGAGTGTTGACTAGTCGTTAGGATGAACCTTAACCAAATTAGTAACTTAGTGGCTTGACTCTGCTCTAAGTATGAGTGGATCATTGAGAGTCGTAGGGATATATTATGAGTCATTAGATAGAGTTGTATTGGAGTCCAGTGTCTGACCCAATTGAGTTCTATGTTGTATATGACTGGACTGACGAGCCGTATGGTCTGTTCATGAGTTGGGGGGTGAGTCATAAAGTTGGTAGTATATAGGGGTCTTGGTCACCATCTTGGCTACAACTCATGATCATGATTCATATGTTGTGGCTACGAGTCAATGATTGACTCGTAGCTAAAGACGACACTTTTTCAACTTTTAAGTTAGGGGCATTTTAGATATTTTCCATTTTAACCCCTTGGAACCCATGAATTAATACCTTTCTTAGGAGCTTATTATCCCATCATTCATAATAAAACACTCCTAAAATTCTCTCCTAAACTCTCTGTTCGAGCTATGGCTAGGGTTTCAAAGAAAGTGATCATCTAGGGTTCTACGGTGCTATCTCTTTCAAAGTTTCTTGGTATTTCAGGCATGTTACTCTTCCCTCATTGTAATTTTATTAAAATCACATGTTTTAATGTATGGATTTCATAGTATTATTATGGTTTTGAAATAAAGGTTGGGGGGTTTTGAATGTTTATGGTTGAATAATGTTTTCCCGTGGTTTAATTATAGTTTTCTATGTTTTAAATATGGTTTGAACATGTGTGTGCATGGCTATAGTGGTTGAACTTGAGAGTAGTAATTTTCTCTAAACTTGTGACTTTTAAAGTGGTTATGATCCCAACCCTATATTGGAAAATTAGTTTATAGTAATGAGAAAGGTGGAATTTGAATTTGGGGTACAATGGAATCCCCAAGGTGTTTGGTTTGATTTACTACTTGAATTAACGCATTGCATAAATGTCAAGATGATTAATGATGGTTTTGAAAATTTTGTGGGCTACATGCGAATCCCCAAAGTGATTTTAATAATAGAATCTGTGGTGTACATAGTAATCCTCTAAGTCTTAGCTTAATGACATTGCTTTCAAGCTATAGTCGGTATAACGATACCACATAATAATGCCTTAATAATTGACTCCTATTATTGGTGGTTGGTTATGTGTTAAATGTTTTAATTAGCTATTAATGGGGGTTGTGATAGCTAGCCATAAAGGTGTGAGTCCAAAGGACAGACACTGGAAACTTATGTTTGCCGACATGAGGGGTTGTCTTTATGACCTTGATCTTGTGAGGATATACACGTATATATGTATCATGGAAGGCAAAGGGTACAAGGGAATCCCCATCCATCTATGGTATCTCTGATTCGTGTGGCTTCATGCACTGGGGCCTATACAGGAGGTAATATTGGACCCATATAACCTGTGGGTGGACTTATGACGGTAAAGCTACATAATCGAGGCTACGATTTTAAAATGTATGCTAAAACTTGTTCCTTATCTTGACATGGTGTGTATATATATATGTATATATGTATTTGCATACGGTCATTTGTATTGGTTTGATTTGGTTTTGGATTAATGGCATTACTTTATCTTTATCCCTAAAATACATACTAGTGTTTACCCTGCTAACCATCTTTCGGTGTCATATCCCCATGTGATATAGGAACCGGCTATACTACCGCTCCTTCTGCTCTTTGACTTAGTGATTCGAGGACAACTTTTGAGTCAGACTGAAGTGATGATCTTTCATACTCTGAAAGACCCCATTTCATGCTATGGATTTCTTATTTCCTTATTATTTCTATTGATTTTATTTGGCTATGGTTGAGGTCATATACCAGATGGATATTCTTTGTTTTTGATTAGAGGCTTTGTTGGACTACTATAGGCATGGACGGTGTCCGTATTAGTGTTAGCATTAGTATTGATATTGGCATTGGTATTGGTATTGGATGATTGATTAGTTGTGTATTTTGGTTTTGATTATAGACTTATTATCATGTCTTCAAATTTATACTATTTGATCTTGTATATGTTTGGAATTTATCTGACATAGAGTGAAGAATAGTCAATGGTTTGGGTATTGGTGGTGGTCTCCGGTCCTAGTTGGACTTGAGATACCTGACACGACTAGGCCCTGGTTCGCATCGTGTTATATTGGGATTAGAGTGTTGGTTTATGGTCAATTGGGTGTCCACAAAGCCGTGTTGAGTACAGTCTCTTTTAGGGATATGTAGAATGCCACACTAAAAAGGGAGAGGCTACGAGGCATTTAGGAATATTTTTGTTTCATGAATTCTATTTTTAGGATGTGGAGTCTAAGGTCTTAGATCTATCTAATTCCTACTTTCTCGCCTTTCAGATTATGCCTCTGAGAAGATATTATGTCCATGGAAACCCTTCTTTCCTAACTGAGGTTAATAGAAATGGCACCCGTCCTACCCCAAGGGTTCAGACTAGGTCTTGGGCCATTATCTCTTATAGTCCTAATAGAGCTCCACCACTTTTTTAATCCCTCCTCAGTCACCTCAAGCTGATGTGTCTAATGTTGAGTTTTGCCAATCGATCTATTTGCTTACTCAGTTGGTTGCCTCTCAGACTGAGCATATGGATTTTGTTTCTCCATCATCTGAGGCCACTAGAGTTAGCCAATTTATGAGGTTGAATCCCCCTATGTTTATTGGTATGAAAGTTGAAGAGGATCCTCACGGCTTCATAGATGAAATAGAAAAGATTTTTCGAGTGATGCATATTACTAAGGTAGAAGGTGTAGAATTTGCAACCTAATGATTGAAGGAAGTAGCTCATTAGTGGTATGAAGAGTGGGAGCAACTTAGAGGTGTAAATGTTGATTCCTCCTTGTGGAAAGACTTCTCTAGAGTTTTTCTTGATTACTTCTTTCCTCAAGAAATAAGAGAGGTAAAGGTAGAAGAGTTAACTTGAAATAAGACAAGATGTTAGTGAAGGAGTATTCCTTGAAGTTTCACCAGTTATCGTGGTATGCTCTGGAGTTAGTATCTAGCATGAAATCTAGAAAGAGGAAGTTTGCTTCTGAGTTGTGCCAAGAATTTATTTTGGAGAGTAAGGCTTCCTTGTTGAATAAGGATATGAATATTTTAAGACTGGATATATATAAGCAATAAGTGAAGGAAGAGAAGAGGAAGCAGGTTGAAATTGGGGAAAGGCAAAGCAAGAAATTCAACCATTCAGGTCAAGGGAGAGGTCAACAGCAGAGCGGTAGGGATGGTGAAAAGTGGTCCAAAAAAAGTGGGGCAATTTTGGGTCCTGCTCGATGTCTACTGCTCCCTACCAAAATTCATTTGGTGATAGGAATTTTCAAGGTGGTGATGGTTCTAGGGCATAGGATGTCCAATCTCAGGCTAGTGGGGTCCAATCAGCTTTATCACATCCTTCCTGCAGAATTTGTGGTCAATTGTATTGGGATTTTTATGATGCAGAAGAGACAAGTACTTCAACTATGGTCAACCAAGGTATATGCTTAGAAACTATCCCATTGGTAAGGTTTTTTCTGGGGAAAATAGGGTTGTGGTTTCCTCTTCATCATCTCTTATATAAAAAGGTTTACCATCTAGCTTCGGCACTTATCAAAACTGACTATATGTTCTCACTACCCGTCAAGAGTTCGAGGCATTGCCTGATATCGTTACTGGTATATTAAAACTCTTTTTCTGTGATATGTACTGTTTACTTAACCCAGGGTCCACTCTTTCTTATGTGACCCCATTTGTGGCTGTACATTTTGGTTTTAGTCTCGAATATATTTCGAACCCCTTTTCTTTTTCCATCGTGGTAGCCTACTCTATGGTTGCTAGGAGAACCTATAGGGGTTGTGTGGTATCTGAAGGTGGTCGGGAGACTTTAGTGGATTTGTTTGAATCAAACATGGTTAATTTTGATGTCTTATTAGGGATGGATTGGTTGCACTCATGTTATGCCTCTTTAGATTGTCAGAACCATACAGTCATTTTTTCAATTCCCTAATGAGCCAGTCATTGAGTGGGAAAATGGTTCTCTAGTGCTTAAGGGGAGGTTCATATCATATCTTAGAGCCTGGAAGTTAATTTCCAAGATATGTCTTTATCATTTGGTAAAGGTTACAGATTCTAACTCAGAGTATCCTTCTTTATATTCCGTCCCAATTGTGAATAAATTCCCGAGGTCTTCCCTGATGACCTTCCTGGTGTCCTTACTGATAGGGAGATTGATTTTAGGATTGATATTGTCTCAGACAATCGTCCTATCTCTATTCCCTAGTACAGAATAGCTCGGGTTGAGTTAACGAAGCTTAAGGAACAATTAAAGGATCTTTTAGACAAGGGTTTCATCCATCCTAGTGTATCCTCATGAGATGCACCGGTATTGTTCGTACGTAATAAGGATGGTTTATTTCGTATGTGTATTGATTACCGGTAATTGAACAAGGAGATGGTAAAGAATTTGTATTCTCTTCCAAAAATAGATGACTTGGTTGATCAGCTCCAGGGTGCTAACTTTTTCTCCAAGATTGATCTTTGATTCAGGTATCATCAGTTAAAGATTAGGGAGGCAGATATCCCTAAGACTGCCTTTCGTACCCAATATGGGCACTTAGAGTTCCTGGTTATGTCTTTTAGGTTGACTAATGCCCCGATGGCATTCATGGACTTGATGAACATGGTCTTTCATTAGTTTTGGATTTGTTCATTATTATATTCATAGACGATATTCTAGTGTACTCTAAGAGTGAGGTGATCATGTCGATCACCTCCGCATTGTATTATAGACCCTGAAAAATTAGTAATCGTATGCTAAATTTTTCAAATATGAATTCTGGTTGAATGTTATCACTTTTTTGGGTCATGTCATATCTAGTAAAGAGATCATAGTGGATCTGCAGAAGGTTGCAGTGGTTACGCAGTGTCCTAGACCTACGACTCCAATTGACATTCGGAGCTTCTTGGGTTTAGCCGGTTACTCCAAGAGATTTTTGAAAAGTTTCTCTTCCATAGCTACTCGATTGACTAAGTTGACTCAAAAGAAGGTAAAGTTCTTATGGTCCGATGCTTGTGAAGGTTGTTTTGAGAAGCTGAAAGATAAGCTGACTTTGGCTCCTGTCTTGACTTTTCCTTAAGGCACTGATGAATTTTTGGTCTATTGTGATGTATTCCGTGTGGGTCTTGGTTGCATTTTTTTGCAGCATGGAAAGGTAGTAGCTTATGCTTATAGGCTGTTAGAGGTGCATGAGAAGAATTATCCGACGCATGACTTAGAATTGTTTGTTGTGGTGTTCGTATTGAAAATCTGGTGTCATTATTTGTATGGAGTGTGTGTGGATATCTTTTCTGGTCATAAGAGCATTCAATATGTGTTCACTCAGAAAGAGCTAAATCTCAGGCAAACGAGGCAGCTTGAGCTACTCAAAGATTATGACATGAGTCTTCACTACCATCCAGGTAAAGCTAATGTGGTTATTGATGCTCTTAGCAGGTTATCCATAGGGAGTCTAACTCATGTGGATAGGATAAGAGGGAATTGGTGAAATACATTTACCATTTTATTATCCTTAGAGTTCATCTCTTAGAATCAGAAATAGTAGGGTGTTTCTTCAAGAGGTGGCAAAGCCAGCTCTTGGTGCTGAGGTAAAAGAGAAACAAGTGTTAGATCCTATGTTGATATAAATCAAGGGGGTATAGGTGAGCAGAAACTGATGTCCTTTGAGGTCAGTGGTGATGGTACCTTGCGGTACCAAGAAAGATTTTGTGTTCTTGATGTAGATGGGTTATGGAAGAGAATCATAGATGAGGCTTATAAGTCGTGTAACGCCATTCATCTTGGTTCAAAAAAAATGTATCATGATCTCAAGAAAATCTATTGGTGGTTCAATATGAAGTGAGATGTAGCCAGTTTTATAGCTAAATGCATGATGTCTCAGCATGTGAAGGTTGAGCATTTACGGCCCGAAGGGTTGTATCAAGAAATTGAGTTGCTTGTGTAGAAGTGGTAAGTGATTAACATGGATTTTGTTACTGGCCTTTCTCGGTCCCAGAATCAGTTAGATTCAATTTGGGTTATCATGGATAGGATGAAAAAGTATACTCACTTTTCACCTGTGGGGACAAATTTCTTGGCGGAGGATTATGCCAAACTTTTTATTGAGGAAATTATAAAGTTGCATGGGGCACTTATTTCTATCGTGTTAGATTATGGTGCTCATTTCTCATCACACTTTTGGAAGTCGTTTCAGAGAGGTTTGGGGACTAAATGAGTTTTAGTACGTATTTCCACCTACGGTCCGATGGGCAAGCGGAACGGATTATTCAAACATTGGAAGATATGCTTCAAGCTTACATGATTGACTATGGTGGTAGTTAGGTTGAACATTTTCTCTTATGGAGTTTGCATAAAATAATAGCTACCACTCCATCATTAGGATGGCCCTATTTGAGACCTTGTATGGCAGGAGGTGTAGGTCTCCTATTGGGTGGTTTGAGGTCAGTGAGGCAGAGATATTTGGCCCAGACTTAGTACACCAAGCCATGGATAAGGTGAAGGTGATTTGGGATAGACTCAAAGCCGCCCAAAGTCACCAAAATTTCTATGTAAATGTGAGGCATGGGAAGTTAGATTTTGATATTGGGGACAGGGTGTTCTTAAAGATATATCCTATGAAGAAGGTAATGCGGTTTGAGAAAAAGGGGAAGCTCAGTCCCCAGTATATCAGTCCATATCTGGTCTTGAAGAGGGTTGGTAATATTGCATATGAATTGGAGTTGCCCTCTAGTTTGAGCTCCATTCACTTGGTATTCCACGTGTCTATGTTGAGGAAGTGTGTGGGTGATCCTTCGCTAAGTGTGCCTATCAAGGATATATATTTCAGAATTCCTTGACTTATAAGGAAATCCTGGATGAAATCTTAGATAGGCAAGTTCAGCGGTTAAGGACCAAGGGCGTAGTTTTGGTAAATGTTCTATGAAGGAACCACAAGGTTGAAGAGTCTATTTGGGAAGCCTAAGAGAACATGAAATCCAAGTATCTATTCCTATTCCCTATTTTAGAAAATCAAGATTGAGTTATGTGTTGTTCTTAACATCCTTGTTTTCTGTCTTTGTTAAAGAAAGATTGTGAATTCCTTGGTATTCTATTTCTATCTTAAAGGTAAGAGTAGAGATGTTTGGGGTTAATCGAACTAGTCAATGCCTTGTCCCATCATTCAAGGATGAATGATCCAAGTGGGAGAGAATTAAAACACCCTGGATTTTGGCCATTGGAAATTTCTTGATCTCTGAGCTCACTGCCTTGGTTATGACTTGACCATACGAGCCTATGGTGTCTTGACATGTCCGGTGACCCTAGTCAAAAGGTTTCTAGTGGATGGTATTTGGGTTTCTTCCTTGGTTACGACTTAGGAATATAAGTTGTTAAGAGTGGTGAGGAGTCGTTAGGACGAACCTTAATCAAATTAGTAACTTAGTGGCTTGACTCTGCTCTGAGTATGAGTGGCTCACTGAAATCCATAAGGATATGTTACAAGTCATTGGATAGAGTTGTAGGGAGTCCAGTGTCTGACCCATTTGAGTTCTGTGTTGTATATGATTGGACCTCATAAGCGTATGGTATGTTCATGAGTTTGGGGAAGGGGGTGAGTCATACGGTTGGTAGTGTATGGGGGTCCTTGTCACTATCTTGGTTACAACTTGAGGTAACGAGTTGCATGTGGTGGTTACGAGTCAATGGTTGACTCGTAGCCAAAGGCGACACTTTTCAGCTTTTAAGTTGGGGGCATTTTGGATATATTCCACTTTAACTCCTTGGCCCCACGACTTAAAACCTTCCTTGGGACTTCATTATCCCGTCATTCCCAATAAAACACTCTAAAAATTCTCTTCAAACTCTCTTTTCAAGCTGAGGTTAGGGTTTCAAAGAAAGTGATCATCTAGGGTTCTAAGGGTGATATATCTTCCAAATTTCTTGGTATTTCAGACATGTTATTCTTCCCTCATTATTATTTTATTAAAAGCACATGTTTTAATGTATGGATTTCATGGTATTATTATGGTTTTGAAATAATGGTCGGGGGTTTTGAATGTTTATGGTTGAATAATGTTTTCCCGTGGTTTAATTATAGTTTTCTATGTTTTAAATATGGTTTTGAACATGTGGGTGCATGGGTATGGTGGTTGAACTTGAGAATAGTAATTATCTCTAAACTTGTGACTTTTGAAGTGGTTATAACCCTAAACCTGTATTGTAAAATTGGTTGATAGTTATGAGAAAGGTGGGAATTTGAATTAGGGGTACAATGGAATCCCTAAGGTAATTGGTTTGATTTACTACTTGAATTAATGCATTGCATAAATGGCAAGATGATTAGTGATGTTTTTGAAAACATTGTGGGGTAGATAGGAATCCCCCAAGTGATTTTAATAATGGAGTTTACGGGGTACACGGGAATCCCCTAAGTCCTTGCTTAATGGCATTGATTTCAAGCTATAGTCGGTATAACGATACCACATAATAATGCCTTATTAATTGGCTCTTGGTATTGGTGGTTGGTTAAGTGTTAAATGTTTTAATTAGCCATTAATGGGGGTTGTGATAGCTAGCCGTGAAGGTGTGAGTCAAAAGGACGGACATTGGAAACTCATGTTTGCCGACATAAGGGATGGTCTTGATGACCTTGAACTTGTAGGGTACAAGGGAATCCCCAAGTCTATACACGTACATATGTATCATAAAGGGGGAAAGGTACAAGGGATTCCCTGGCCATCTATGGTAACTCTGGTTCGTGCGGCTACACGCACTAGGGCTCGTTCCGGGGGTAACACTGGACCCATTTAACCTATGGGTGAACTTATGATGGTAAAGTTACACAATACAGACTATGGTTTTAAAATGCATCCTAAACCTTGTTGCCTATCACGGCATGATACATACATGTGTGTGTGTATACGTATTTACATACGGCCATTTGTATTGGTTTCATTTGGTTTTGGATTAATGGCATTGCTTTTTCTTTATCCCTGAGTTACATGCTAGCGTTCACACAACAAACCATATGCCGGTGTTGTATTTGAAACATCCCAAAACCGGGCCATGTCGTATGGGCACCTCGATCCCACATGAACCGGAGGTCACCCGGTAACCCATCACAATCATCACATCAATCACATGGGTCTGGTGAATGCCGACCATAAAATGAGATAGCGTAAAACATACTAAAAGTCATAACTTAAAACATGTCTAAGCACTTCATTAGATTCATCAACTAACCAATATTCCCAAGTCCACAGTCATCCACAATGCCTCTATACAACCGAAGTTTAGAAATGTATATGTCGGGACAAGCCCTCAACAATAACCAAATCAAGTCAAATGACTAAGTCTAAAGATAGGAGACCAGGGATAAAGGTCTTCCGAAGAAAGGAAGCTTAAGACTCCAATGTCAATGCATGAACTTCTTCAATCACCTAATCACTGCATAGAAAGAGAAGAAGCTGCTTCGGTCCCTATGTCGCGTGGGTACATAGCGTCTGGACACGGTTAGCGGTTCGAACTCTAGCATGTAACTCAAGGATAAGGATAAAATAGCATCGTCATTCAACAAGAAGTCAATGTATATCATATTCAACCACATTCATAACCTTATCCATACATATAGGCATGTCACATGCTACCCAAGGGGACAAGTCTTATCAATAATTAGGAAGCACTCATTCATCATGCATGCAATGGAGGACTCCAACCTTCCACACTTATAAATTCAAGCGTTTCTTATTAGTCATAGGACTTTAACCATATTCACATATCATCGAGTATGGGATCCTAAACACATACACATCCATTTAAGTAAGGGACTCGAACCTCACGCACACATTGATTCAAGCATGGGAATCTAACCACATGCTCACACATTAGGCGATGGACTCTAACCTCTTGCCATATTAGATAGGGGACCCTAACCCCAAGCCAGTTCACTAGGCGAGGCACTTCGACCTTATGAGATCTCATTATGCAAGGGACTTTAACCACAAGTGATTACATGGGAAAGGGACTTTAACCTCACACTATCACGTCTATCATTACTCGACATTGGGACTCTAACTCTATGTCCATGCATCCACATACATTCAATTCCACACATAAGGATTTTAACCCATTTAGCCAATTCAACACCATACATCACCCCATCATCCTCACGGTAGCCTTTATTGCTAAACCATTTTAATAGGCCAATCCCTTAATTCAACTCATCATACAATTCAAACTATAGTCCTCAAGACCCTTACAAGCCATTCACACTTCATTAGCAATTCTATACCACAATTTAGTCCAATATATAATTCAAGTTCATTTTTATGTTAGGGACTTTAACCCTCTTCTTATTCAACAAACCATCAAGGTCATCAATTATAGAATACATGGATCATTTTACATACACAGTATAATTTAAAAAGCATTCACACTTGTTGGTCCATTGCCCTAGTTCAAAGCATCATCATCATGAAACTAGACATCTCATATAGACATTTTCACAAACACCTCATGTGTATACCTTCAACAAGGCTATTTTCATGGTAGAAATCATCAAGATTAGGGTTACTCATGAGCCACATATTAAACCATATAAAACTAGCATTCATATGTACAACTCATCATCAATAACATGTTAAAACACAATTCTAAAAAAGAATCATAATTATTCATCATTAAGCAACAAAACCCTTTTCATTTGATTTCAAAACCACTATGTGCACTTACTAATCCAAGTGTGAAATACATCGGTTTAAAGTTATTTAGAAAGGGGAAGGGATACATGCCTTAAACAAGATGAATCACCAAGAATATTGGCTCCCCTTTGCCCCTTTAAGACAACTTCTTAAACCCTAGCCTCCAATTCTTCAAAGATGAGCTTGAGAGAGTATCTAGGATGTTTGATCCATCAAAATGGATGTTTAGGAGGCTACACACTTATATAGTGAGAGGGATTAGGGTTTTAGACATGGGAAATGACCACAAAGCCCTTAGTTAAAAGCTGAAAATTGACCCCATCTAGGGGTACGACTCACCATACGACTCACTTAAGAAGTCGTACCCTAGGGTATGAGTGGTACCCTAACTCATACACTAGTTTTCTCCTAGGTCATACACACTATTTAAGGGTACGACCGTGCACTTTTGAGTCATATACAAATGTTATTACTCACCTCCACTTCTAAACTCAAGACTCCCCTATAGGACTCACCTAGGTACGACTCGTACCCTTAGGTACAATTGAGGGGAGGTTCACTCATACCTGGGATAGTGTGTGACCCTCACCATACAGTGTAAGATATGAGAGGGGAGGATGAGAAGGATATGACTCGTAACCAAGGGGTACGACTCAAGCCCCTAGTCATACCCACCCTAGTGACACCAAAAGATGAAGTTTTTTAATGGTTCTAAGTCTAGGTATTTCAATTCTCCCCACTTGGATCAGTCATCCTCGAATGAGGGGTAAGGCAAGAAATAAATACAATCCAACACATTTTCATACATCAAAATGACCTTCCAACAAGTTAGAACAATCGTACAACAAGGATATAACACACATCATGCTCGTTATCAATCTATCATTTACATCATCGTCTTTGGGGATCAAACCCATTATTTATCAAGACACTTGTTCATCTACCAAAGACATAAATCAACTCAAAATTCTAGGGACTTAAACCCATCTCGACAAAACACACATAATTTCAAAGCTTTAGGGACTTGACCCATGGTCTAATAAGACACAAATCACTCAACACATTGGGAACTTTAATCTATTGTCTATCAAAGACATAAATCAAAGCAAGGAGATCAACATATACCTCCATCCTAAGTTTTTAGAATGGAAAGCAAATGCGGATACTTGGACTTCATTTCCTCTTCCGTTTCCCAAGTAGCTTCCTCGGACTTTTGGTTTCTCCAGAGAACCTTTACCGAAGCCACTTCTTTCGTTCGCAACCGAAGAACTTGCTGATCTAAAATTCTCACTGGGATCTCCTCATAGGACAAAGAGTCTGAAACATCAGCATTCCTCAAAGGAACAACTAACGAAGGATCACCCACATATTTCCGCAAAATAGAGACATGGAAAATCGAGTGAATGGAGCTCATACTAGAAGATAACTCCAACTCATAGAAAACATCGCCAACCCTCTTTATAATCAAGTAGGGACTAACATACCGGGGACTAAGATCACTCCCTTCATAGGATACACTTTCAAGAATAACCAATCTCCAACACTAAACTCTAAGTCCCTACGCCTCACATATGCATAGGACTTTTGGCAACTTTGAGCGATTTTTAACCTATCATGAATCGCCTTCACCTTCTCTAAGGCTTGGTGAACTAGGTTGGGGCCAAGAAACTTACCCACACCAACCTCATACCACCCAATAGGAGATCGACATCTCCTACCATACAATGCCTCAAAAGGTGCCATGCCAAAACTAGAGTGGTAACTATTAATATAGGCAAACTCAATCAAAAGAAAGTGGTCATACCACTATCACCATAATAAATCACACAAGCCCGCAACATATTCTCTAATGTTTGGATGGTCCTTTCTACTTTTCCATCCGTTTGCTAGGGAACGCAGTACTAAAGCACACTCTAGTACCCAAACCCTTTTGGAATGATTTCCAAAAGTGGGATGAAAATGGAGGACAGGACCATAATCCAAAATTATAGAAATTGGAGCACCGTGAAACTTCACGATCTCCATAAGATATAACTTAGCATAATCTTCCATCGAGTAATTTGTCCTTACAGGAAAGAAGTGAGCCAGCTTGGTCATTCAATCAACAATGAACCAAATAGAATCATATTGATTCTGGGATCTAGGATGACCAGTAATGAAATCCATATTAATTACCTCCCACTTCCATTCGGGTAATAGGACTTCATGATACAATCCCCGGGCCTTATGTGCTCAACTTTCACTTGTTGACACACCATACAGTTGGCCACATAACTAGCCACATCATTCTTCATATTACCCTACCAATAGAACTCTTTAAGATCATGATACATCTTGGTGGAATTGGGATGAATGGTATAACAAGATCCATGAGCCTCGGACATGATCCTTTCCCTCAACCCATCGACGTCGGGAACACATAGCCTACTTTGGTATCTTAAGATACCATCACCACCAATCACAAAGTCTTTAACTTTATGTTGACCCACATTACACTTGATCTTCATCAAGTCGGGGTCCAGTGCTTGCTTTTACTTTATCTAAACAACAAGAGACGACTGAGACACCGAAAGCACAAATACACCACTATCCTCAGAGTCCGCAAGTCGAACTCCAAGATTAGCCAAATAATGAATATCTCTCACCAATTCCCACTTATCCTCATCTACATGGGCCAAACTCTCCATGGAAAATCTACTAAGAGCATCGGCGACCATGTTGTCCTTACTAGGATGGTAATGAAGACTCATATCATAGTCTTTCAAAAACTCAAGCCACCTTCTTTTCCAGAGATTCAACTCCTTTTGGGTAAACACATATTGGAGTATCTTATGATCGGAAAAGATATCAACATGAACACCATATAGATAATGTCGCCAAATTATTAATGTAAAAACCACAGCTAACAACTCTAATTCATGAGTAGGGTAGTTCTTCTCATGAATTTTTAATTGCCTAGAAGCATAGGCCACCACCCTACCATGTTACATTAAGACGGAATTGAGACGACATGAGAAGCATCACAATAAACCACAAAACAATCAGTACCCTCGAGCAAGGTTAAAATGGGAGCTGAAGTCAATTTATCTTTCAACTTCTTAAAACTATCCTCACACGCATCAGACCACAAGAACTTGACCTTCTTTTTGGTAACTTTTATCAATGGGGAAGCTATAGTAGAGAAAATCTCCACAAACTTTCTGTAGTAATCCACTACACCCAAAAAGCTTTGAATATCAGTTGGAGTCATGGGTCTAGACTACTTGTTAACTGCCATGACCCTTTGGGGATCTAACATGATCTCTTCACTAGAGATAACATGACCAAGAAAAGCTACGGCTTTCAACAAAAATTCATACTTGGAGAACTTAGCATACAAACGATGATCCTTCAGAGTTTGCAACACGACACAGAGGTGATCTACATGATTTGCCTCACTTTTAGAATAGACTAAGACATCATCAATGAAGACAATAACAAATATGTCCAAGAACGGATGAAAAATCTTATTCATCAAGTCCATGAATGCCGCTGGAGAATTGATCAACCCAAAATACATGACATGAAACTCATAGTGACCATACCGAGTTCTAGAGGCAATCTTAGGGATATCCGCATCCCTAATATTAAGATGATGATAACCCGATCTAAGATCAATATTAGAGAAACACTTTGCACCTTGAAGTTGATAAAACAAATCATCAATCCTGGAAAGAGAATATTTATTCTTTATGGTCACTTTGTTCAACTGACGATAATCATTGCACATACAAAAGGAATCATACTTCTTGTACACGAATAACATAGGAGCACCCCAAGGAGACACACTAGGAAAGATAAAACCTTTATCTAAGAGATCTTTCAATTTCTCCTTAAGTTTTTTTAGATCCATCGGAGCCATTCTATAAGGAGGGATAAAAATCAAATGAGTGTTCGAAAAAACATCACTCCCAAAATCAATTTTCCTATCGACAAGAACATCGGGAAGATCATCGGGAAATACCTCAAGAAACTCATTAACCACGAGGATGAATTCTAGAGAAGGCACTTTCGAGTTAGAATCTTTAACTCAGACCAAATGATACAAACACCCCTTTGAAATCAACTTTTGGGACTTTAGATAAGAAATGAACCTTCCCTTAGGCACTAGGGAACCACCTTCCCATACAATGATCAGCTCATTACGGAATTGGAAGATGACCTTATGGGTCCAGCAATCTAAGGAAGCATAACAAGAGTACAACCGATCCATCCCCAGAATGATATCAAAATCAACTATGTCCAACTCTATAGAGTCTACAAGAGTATCCCTACCACCAACTGATAGCACACACCCCTTATAAACCCTTCTAACAACCACAGGGTCTTTGACTAGGGTAGAAATAAAAAATATAATCGACAGACTCTTGGGACCACAATTAAGATGCACAGCCACATATGGGGTCACATAAGAAAGAGTAAACCATTGATCAAGCAAACAATACACATTATGGGAAAAAAATCTTAACATACCCGTGACAATATTGGGAAACACCTTAAAACCCTGGCAAGGAGCACATACAAGAAGTTTTGGCCAGTGTCGGTGTCAAAAATAGAAGCAGAAGCAAACATAGCACCCTTCGGTATGGGAGAAGATAGAGTAGCAATAGGGGCCCTATTAGCCCAAGAATCTACTAAAGAGGCGCACTCACGCTGCATATGCCCAATCTAACCATAATGGAAATATTTGTTTCTCTTCTTCTCACACTGACTATAATGACTCTGACCATAAAATCGGCAAGAAAGGTGAGGTGGAGTTGATCGGGGCACCACTAGCCTGGAATTAGGCACCTTGTGCCTAGGACCCACCACTAAACTAAGTCTAACAATTACCTAAAAATTCAAGTAAGGAGAGTGAACACTAGCCAAGGAGAAATAACTCAAACTTCCCTACTTTTTTCATGGCCACTTGCCATCATCACGACCACTATGCTCAGAAGGCCTAGATTTCTTTCCTTGTCTCTCGTTATGCTTAACTTTCCTCTTTTTCTCTTCTTCCACTTATTGCAAAAGCACAATTAACCTAGAAATATCCATGTTCTCGATCAACAAGGTCTCTTTCCTATCAACAAGGTCGCCTTGCTCTCAAGGACAAACTCATGCAGAAATCCCGAGACAAACTTATGCATTCTAGCCCTCATACTACAAACCATCTCAAGAGCATACCTTGACAATTGATGAATTTTAAGGCGTACTCTTGAACGGGCATCCTCCGTTGCTTCAAGTTGACAAACTCTTCCGCCTTTACCTCCCTCAACTCTTGAGAAAAGAAATAGTCTAAGAAAGCCTCAGAGAAGTCATCCCATATGGAGGGACTAGAATCAACACCCCTAGACAACTCCCACTCCTCGTACCATTATTATACTATATTTTTTAATTGGTAGAAAGCAAACTCAATGATCTCAATCTCATGCATAATTTTTAAGATCGTTTATATTTTATCAATGAAACCTTGAGGATCTTCCTCAAACTTCATACTGGAGAACATAAGAGGGCTCAACCTTATAAATTAGCCAATTCTTGTGGCCTCCGAAGGAACAGTAGTCAGAGCACCATGATACGCTTGAGAAGTTATCAATTAAGTCAGTAGGTTAATAGAGCGATGAAACTCGGCATTAGAAGCATCTACTTGAGATGACGGAATAGGAGAGTTACTCTCATAGTCAGGGTTGGTGGGAACAGGTGGAACCCCATAAAGATAGTCAAACGCTGCAACCCTAGCTTGGGTTTGAACTCTAAAAGTTGGACTAGCTTCATCTATAGGGCCCTCACAAGGATTTGCCTGAGTCTTAGATCTCCATGGAGGCATGATCTAAAAGATAGCAAATAGAACTCAGAGGAATCCAATACCTTAGACTCTATAGCATGAGATTAAAACACAAGAAAGGAAAACATTTCCTAAAGTATCTCATAGCTCCTCTTCTATAAGTGTAACACACTTCACACACATAAAAGAGACTTTACTCAACACAGTATTATGGACACCAACTGACCAAGAACCTAGGCTCTGATACCAACTTGACACATCCCAAAATCGGTCCCAGAGGTCGCCCAATAACCCATCATAATCATCACATCAATCACATGGGTTGGGTAAATCTCGACCATAAAATGAGATAGTGGAAAACATACTAAAAGTCATAACTTAAACATGTCTAAGCACTTTATTAGATTCATCAACTAACCAATGTACCCAAGTCCACAGTCATCCACAATACCTCTATACAATTAAAGTTTAGAAATATATATAATGGGATAAGCCTCCAAAAATAACTAAATCAAGTCAAATTACTAGGTCTAAAGATAGAAGACCAGTGATGAAGGTCTTTCGAAGAAAGGAAACTCACCTATCCAAAGTCGATGCACAAACCGCTTCAATCACCTAATCACTGCACAGAAAGAGAAGAAGATGCTCTTGTCCCTATATCGCATGGGGACATAGTGTCTGAAGATGGTTAGCTGTTGGAACACTAGCATGTAACTTAAGGATAAGGATAAAATAATATCGTCATTAAATAACAAGTTAATGTATATCATATTCAATCACATTCATAACCTTATCCATACATATAGGCCTATCAAATGCTACCCAATGGGGTAAGTCTTATCAATACTTAGGAAGTACTCATTCATCATGCATGCAATGAAGGACTCCAATCTTCCACACTCATAGATTCAAGCACTTCTTATTAGACATAGGACTTTAACCATATTTACATTATCAAATATCATCGAGTAAGATATCCTAAAAACATACACATCCATTTAAGTGAGGGACTCTAACCACTCGTACACATTTATTCAAGCAAGGGACTCTAACCACGTGCTCACATATTAAGCGATGGACTCAAACCTCATGCCATATTAGATAGGAGACCCTAACCCCAAGCCAATTCACTTGGCGAGGCACTTTGACCTCATGAGATCTCATATGCAAAGGACTTAACCACAAGAGATTTCATTAGGCAAAGGACTTTAAATTCAAGCCATCACGTCCATCATTAGTCGACATTGGTACTATAACCCTTTGTCCATGCATTCACATAAATTTAATTCAACACATATGGCCTTTAACCCATTTAGCCAATTAAACACCAAACATGACCTCATGGTCCTCATGGGAGCCATCATTGCTCAACAATTTCAATAGTTCAATGCCTTAATTCAACTCATAATACAATTAAAAAATATGGTCCTCAAGACCCTTACAATCCATTCACACTTTATTAACAATTCTATACCACAATTTAGTCCAACACACAATGCAATTTCATTTTCTTATTCGGGACTTTAACCCCCTTCATATACATCAAACCATCAAGGTCAAAAATTACTCAATACATGGCTCATTTTACCTTCACAGTATTATTCATCAATCATTTACACATATTGGGCAATTAACCTAGTTCAAAGCATCATCATCATGTAACTAGACATCCCAAATAGATATTTTCATAAACACCTTATATGTATACATTCAACAAGGCTATTTTCATGGTGAAAATCATAAATATTAGGATTACTCATAACCCACATGTTAAACCATATACAACAAGCATTCAAATGTACAAGTCATCATCAATAACATATTAAAACACAGTTCTAAGCAAGAATCATAATTATTCATCATTAAGCAACAAAACCCTTTTCATTTGATTTCAAAACCATCATGTACACTTACTAATCCAAGTATGAAATAAATTTTAGTAAAGTTATTTAGCAAGGGGAAGAGGTATATTCCTTAAACAAGATGAATCACCAAGAATATTGGCTCCCCTTTGCCCCTTGAAGACAACTCTTGAAACCCTAACCACCAATTATTCAAAGATGATCTTGAGAGAGTATTTAGGGTGTTTGATCCACAAAATAGATGTTGAGAAGGCTACACACACTTATATAGTGGTAGTACTTAGGGTTTTAGACATTGGAAATAACCACAAAGCCTTTAGTTAAAAGCTGAAAATTTACCCCATCCAGGGGTACGACTCACTTAAGTAGTCGTACCTTAGGGTATGAGTGGTACCATGACTTACACCCCAAGCTTACCCTAGGTCACCCACACTATTAAGGGTACGACCTTGCACCTTTGAGTTTTATCCAAAGGGTACGACTTACTGCTAACTCGTACTCAACAATTGTACCTAAAACTGTCCACTTCTAAACTTATGACTCCCCTATATGACTTACCTAGGTACAACTTGTACCTTTAGGTATGATTGATGGGAAGGTCACTCATACTTAGGATTATGAGTGACCCTCACCATACTGTCTAGGATACAATATGGGAGGAGAAGAAGGATATGACTTGTATCCAAGGGGTACGACTCAAGCCCCTAGTCATACCCGCCCCAGTGACACCAAAAAATGATGTTTTATAATAGTTCTAAGTCTAGGTGTTTCAGTATCCCCAAGCAATGCAGGAACAATCCATACTACCACTCCCCCTATTCAGTGACTTGGTGATTCGAGGATAGCTTTTGAGTTAGCTAAAGTGGTGAGCTTCCATACTCTGGAAGATCCCATTTCATTTTATGAATTTCTTTATTTCCTTATTATTTCTGTGGATTTTGTTATGGCTGTGGTCGGGGGCATGTCCCGACTAGATATTCTTTGGTTTTGATTAGATGCTTGTTGGACTACTATGGGCATGGGCGATGTCAACATTAGTGTTAGCAATGGTATTGGTATTGGCATATGGATTGGTATTGGATGGTTGATTGGTTGTCGATTTCAATTTTTATTATAGACTTGTTGTCATGTCTTTAAATTTATATAATTTTATCTTGTATATGTTCGAAATTCATCCAATATGGGGTGAAGGGTGGTCAATAGTTTGGGTATTGGGGGTGGCCTCTGATCCTGGTTAGACTTGAGATACCTGACACAGCCAAGCCTTAGTTTGGTTCGTGTCATTTACTTAAAAGTTGTATATGTATGAAACAATTTGGCTAACATGTTTCAATGAAGCAATAAAATGGTAAGTAAATAAAATAATTATTTTTAGATAGAAAACACCTGGCTTAAAAAGGTGTAAAAATCACGACCTGCACCTCTACATGATTTAACCCCAAACTTCAGTAGAATAACTTAAGCCTCAACAATGAAAAATTACAAGACTCTTGTAACTTGGGAATTATAAACTCTAACTCCTAACAATGTTAATTTACAAACCTCTCAAGGAGTGTGACCTTAAGTTTTTGAGGTTCCTAACTTGAAGACGATAAACCTAACCTTAGGTTTTTGAGGTTCCTAACTTGAAGATGATAAACCTAACTCAATTTATAATTTGCCGCACTAAGATTACATCAATATTACAATATTGTAACCAACTCCTAATACATAAAGATTAAGACCACTTATCTTACTTAGTACTAAGACCAAGTTCTACAATGTGTTCCTTTAGTCTTCAACTAGCACACTGCAGAGTTAATTTTCCAATTAATTTTTTTCCTTTGTAAGTGCTTATCAATTCTGCAAAGCACTTATTCTTTTAAGAATAACTCTCAAAAAAGTTTCTCTACAACTCTCACTCATATTTTTATCACAACTCATATTGCTTAGAGTTCTACTTCAAGTGGGACTCCTTCATCAATTCAAACTCAAGCTCCTTAAGTGTTGTAGTCAAACTCTAGCTCTTCAATTTAGAAGATAGTAATTATTTTGAGTTTATCAGATGTAACCACTTATTCTTTCCTTCATTGGAGCACTTTTGTCTCCCTTTATATGTGATCTTGCTATGAGTTGGTCTGCTTTCACCTATTAATCTTTGAAACAAATTAATTAAATGTTTCATCCATTTTATCAATCATCAAAACTTCATAGAACCCAACATCACACCTCTCTTCTTCTCTTCAAGCTCTCTCTATATTTGACACACTGTCGTCACCAGGTTTGATAACTAAATAGTCAACAAACACCAACTGTTGTTGTTGTCACTCCCTTTCTCTTTTCCCTCATCGTCCTTTCTCTTTCCTCCAAATAGAGGTCACAATTATGTCAAAAGTGACCAGATTTGTCTAGGTTTTATATATTATTAGTGTTGCTATGGAATCTTTCCTTTGAAGCAATGACATCATTTTTTCTCTTTCCTATTTTATTTACAATGAGCTCAAGATCGACCAAAAAATGGACAAATTTGTCCAAACTTTGATTTCTCTATTGATTAAGCAACTATGGTGTTGCTCCAGTTATTTTACCATTGAAGCAACACCACCACTATCTTCATCTCCCTCGTCGAATCACATAGATCTGCCCAAATAAAAGCCACCTCCGGTGACCTCTCTTTGATTTATGGTTTCTCCATTTCGGTCGTTTGTAGTCGGTTATACTCTATTTTGTTATACTTTGTATTTATTTTTATACTTATGTAGTGTTGTTTTTTAGGATCTTTATTTGGTCATCTTACTCATTTTCTTTAAAATTATTTTAAATTGGTTAGAGTAAAGTGACTACCAAAGACTATGGGTAGATCATTCTAATTATTTGTTATTTTATTTTGACAATATCATCTAAAAAAATGACATTGGCCAATAGAAATATCTCTCCGTCGAATTTTTGAGGTCATTTCATAACAAAAGACGGATTTTATTTTTCAAGTTATGTCATTTTATATCAAATATCAATACATGGACAATGAAAACATTTCTTTAATTTTTGAGGCCTCGGCAAATAAAAAGATGGATATTACGTATATAAATATGTAATAATAAATAAATAAATTTGGATGATGAAATCGTTATATATCCAAATTGACATGAAACTTTTATGATTGGTATCTTGGCAAGGTGATTAGTATAGCCGATAAGTCGAGCAACCACTTCGTAGACATGGTGTAGCTAAAACTTAATTTGAGCCCACTATTTAACAAAATTTTATTTTTTTATATACATATATGCACCCAATTTTTTCAATTTATTTTGATAATTATTGTTACTAACATCTCTACCAAGTGTTTATATAGGTGCTAGGAGATACTTCTCGAAAATGACATTCAAAAAAGGAGTTCTAGTTTATGTTTGTATTTTTTTATATTCTTTATGTTTGTATTTTTAATATTCTTACAGTCATACAAATATTAGTCATAATAGAAACTTTATTTTTGGCTTCTTGGGCGGGGATGTTCTTTACTTACATTATTTTAATCACGTATTTAGGAAAAACATAGGCAATTAATATTTGTATACAAAAGTTAAATTGATTTAGGCATTTAATAAATTAATTCACGCTTTTATATTAGAAAATATTGTGTAATCTTTTCTTTTAAATAAATTTTTATTTCAGTTAATCTTTTCTCCTCATGATTTTTTTAAAATTAAAAATACTATTTGAGATTACTTTTCCATTATATAAGACAAAAAATATTTTCTTTCATTACATAAAGTTATTATTTTATACAAATATTTTTCTATTTCATATGCATTATTATACAATTTTAATATCCCAATACATCTTTACATACTTCTATACACACATTTTATAATAATATACCTATATTTTACTTATATAATTGATACATACTCTTCATTCATAAAATTTTTATATTACTTTTATTATATATTTTATATATTTATACTTTAAAATATTAATTTTTTTCTCTTCCCTTTTTTGATAAATTCAGTCTAGTTGGGTACCGTAAATGTGGATTCTGAAGGATGTCTAATACCTTTTTTCAAAATAATTTGAACACTTACCAAAATCTAAACTGTTTTTCACAAATTAAAACACGTCATACATGTTAATAATAAAATAGGTCTCACCTTATTTTTTATTAAAATTAGGTGGTGGCTCTGTACAAAATCAATTCTTTTAGAATTCATAAGTTGTGCTTCATTTAGAAAAAATTGGGCATGACAGAATGACGACTCTGCTAGGGATGAATGTAATGCCTCGGATTTTCTTTAAGTCGAGTTTCATCTTTAAAAAGACTAAGGACTGATTTCCTAAGTGGGATATATTTTAAACCATATAGAATTTCCCTAATACCAACTTTTTTTCTTGTAGAGAATTGAATTAGCTTTCCAACGATACCAATTTTGTCAAAATTCGGTATCGGGGTGAGAAGTTATGGTCATTTTACTGAGAGTTGTCGGAACCGCTTAGGTGCGACAGACAGGTTGATGGACCGTCGAGTTTGCGATGGACCTTCGCCCAGACCGTCACAACCAAGGCAGTGACTCCCTCTTCTGGCCCAAGTGCGACGGCCAAATGATGGACCGTCAAGCTAGCAATGGACCATCGCTAGGACTGTCGCAACTAAGGCAGTGTGGCCTTTTTCTGACCAATGAGGGATGGACGATCCAACGGGCCATCAAACTAGCGATGGACCGTCACTCCGACCATCGCAAATCCCGTTCAGTATTTTTAAGTCATTTTTAAAAGGATCTTTTGGGTCTTTTTCCTTTTAATACCCTGATATATTCAAAACTAAGTAGATAGCCTTATTATCTCCCAAAACATCCAAGAGCTAGGGTTTCTCCCTCAAGAGCAAATCCAAAATCCTTCTCCAAGAAATTCAAGAACTCTCCATAGATTCTACAAATTGAGTTGAGATTCGATTTTCCCAAGTCCAAGGCTTCAAGAACCCTTTCACAAAGAGTAAGAAGAAGATTTTCAATCAAGCTTGTTCATCTAGTTTCACAATCTAAGGTATGTGGGGTTTGAACAAGGACAATTCTTTTGTCCTTGTGCCCAAATCTTGTTTTAAATTACAAAGATATATGACTTTATGAGTTCTCCTATGAATTTGAAGTGTGGGTTCAAACCCAATATTACTATGGATGAGATTTTGAGATTATGTTCTAGAAATTGAAGTACATGAGTATGTTGAGATTTTAAGACAAATTGCTGAACATTCCAGATTTTTATATGATTTGTGTATCCTTATGACATCTAGTATGCATTTTGATGAGTCTTAACATTATATTTGATTATGGGTCATTAAACCCTCCTTGAGATTTCAGTTTTTATGAACTTTTGTGCTATAAGCACCCATGATTTAAGTATTTTGAGATCATTGAGAAAGTTTTGACCTTAATGGTCATAGTAGCTTTAAAATCCACTTTACCAAATGAGATTATAGATTTTATAGTTGGGTTCTCATGAACCATGAGATTATTTTAAAGTGGATTTCCTTGAGATGAGTGTAGCTAACTAAAAGGAGTAGTATTTATCACTGAGTTGGGTAAGTTACTATAATTTCATACCCTAGAACTACGTGCCAACATAGGATTAAGATTTATAGGCCCAAGGCCGAGATAAGTTATCACTGAGTTGAGGTTATACTCCCTAGAAAGAGTATGATGTCTCTCCCCAACAAGAGGTTTCTTTCTTAGGAGGACAAGACATTAGACTCCATGTAGCTCTCATGGTTTATGTAAGTTAAGAGAACCTCCATTGAGATAGAATATTTTCCCTAAGGCTTTGAGATAAGTGATTTTCCCTAATAGTAATATTTTTAAAATAGTTTCTTGAAGTAAAATTTTCCCAAGAACAAAGTAGTTTGATCTACTAGTAAGAGTTACAGAATTTCGAGTTCCAAGTGTCTTGAGTTTAAAAGATTTCTAAGTTCTTAAGCATTAAAGAAATTTTACTCTCCATGAGATATATGCATGAGTTTGAAAGTCTTGTTTAAAGCTTTCTTTAGTCTTCGAGTAATGAGAATAATAGAAGAGTTCAGATTTTAAAGCTAAAGTATAATGACTCATGAGATTTGTGTTACATACTTCATTCTACATGATTTATGAGCTTATTATATTAGACTTATTCAAGCTATGTGAGTCATTCATATTTGCATGCATGATTTTATTAAAGAGGATGGATATTGTTTTCTGTAAATGCATACACCCCTATATACTCGATACATTCCCAAGTGTTGATCCACATATACGTCTATGTGCTACATTTTCTTATAATCTAGGTTCAGGTGCTTAGTCCCAGCCTCGTCAGTGATTTCTGAGTACCTTTTTCTACATCTCTATAGTGGTGAGTCCTCATGGTTTGAGGACCTATCTTCAGACATTTCAGTGGTTTAGTACACATATTATTGCTTTCAGTTCAGTTTCAGTCAGCTGGGGACCTGTCCTAATGGCTCTCTAGTAGATTTGAGTAGTAAAGGCTTTGTCAGACTAGTTATCAGATTGTTAGTATGTTGAGATTTCTAGTTTTGTGGTTATTTGGACTAAGTATTTTCTATCATTTGATATAACAGTGCCAATGTTTTGTTTATTTCTTCTCGAAATAAGTTATTTTATGTAGTAACAGGCTCAAAGGGTTAGCTTGGGGCTACTTGTAGCCTTAAGCAACATGTGACATCCCAGGAGGAGATTTCGGGTCATTACAAACTTGGTATTATATCCTAAGATTTAAGGAGTCCTAGGGAGTTTGACAAGCCACGTTGATTAGAGTCTTGATCATCGGTGTGTAGTGCGCCACATCTATAAGCAAGAGGCTATGAGATGTTTTAGGAAAAAGTTATTTCTTTCTTTTAGATTCTATCGTGCCTACAGTTATCCCTTTCATCTAATAATTCATGCTTACCTATTTCAAATAATGCCTCTCCGAAGAGAGAACGTCCACAGAAATAATAATAAACAACCCCAGCCTGTTGATCCCTTGAATGAGATAGTGCCTCATACTGAGTTTTGGGAGACCTTTTAGGCGTTAGCCCAAGCAGTTACCGCTAATGTTCAAGCTAATAACCAGGCTATAGTTGCAAATTAGTAGGGAGGTGATTTAGCTGCTGCTAGGATTTATGATTTTATGCGGATGAATACGCCAGAGTTTTATGGGTCTAAGGCTGGTGAGGACCCCCAGTTATACCTTAAGGAGGTGAGAAAGATCACACAGGTGATGTATGTTTTTGAGGAAGAAAGTGTTGAGTTGTCATCTTACAAGTTGAAAATATTGCTTATGATTGGGTTATATTGTGGAGGAAGGGTAGAGGTGAGGGTGTTGCTACTATGACTTGGCAGGTGTTCCAAGATGTATTATTAGACAAGTTCTTTCTGCTTAATATGAGGGAAGCAAATATTGAAGAGTTTATGAACTTAAGGTAGGGATCCATGGTTAAGTATGCTCCTGATTTAATTTCTGACACTCAAGCTAGTATGAGTAAGTTTGTGATAGGTGTTTCTGGTTTAGTACTGAAAGAGTGTAGGATGGTGATGATGAATAGGGATATGGATCTGGCTAGGTTGATGATGCATGTATAGCAGATAGAGATGGATAAGATAAGGAAGAGAGATAGTGTGAGGGGTAATAAGAGGGCTAATCTAAGCAGCATGAGTATGGTCAGGCTAGGTCCCATGGAGGGAACCACCCACAGTTCGAGAGTCGTTCTTCTATGCTAGCACCTTCATCAGCTAGTGTTCCCACGCCTAGAGGTAGGCAGAAGCAAGGGAATAGTTCTGCTATGTCTAGGTCATAGAATAGTGTAAGTAACAGACCCCGCTATCTTTCTTATGCTAAGTATGGTAGAGATATCCTGGTGAGTGTTTAGCGGATTAGAGGGATTGTTTTGGTTGTGGCAAGCTGCGCCACAGACTTAGATATTGTCCTCATGCTTGGCAGAGGAACAGAGATTCTCGATCTCAGGCACAAACTACTAGTGCACCAGTTCTTATACCTCGTCCCGCCCCTGGTCAAGGTTCTTCTTCTAGCACTACTAGCAGTCAACGCCAGAAAAGATTCTATGGCTTACCATCCCATCAGGAGTAGGAAGACTCTCTTGATGTTGTTTTTGGTATTCTCTATGTCTTTTGCTTTGATGTTTATGTGTTATTGGACCACGGGTCATGTTTCTCTTATGTGATCCCACTTGTAGCTGTGAATTTCAAAATGAGTCCCGAAAAGATTCCTGAGCCTTTCCTAGTTTCCACACCAGTAGGGGAGTCAATTATTGCTAAACAAGTGTATAAACATTATCCTATTACTATTCTTCATAGAGTCGTATTGGTTGACTTGATAGAGTTAGACATAGTGGATTTTAACCTTATTCTGGGTATGGATTGGCTTCATTCTTGCTATGTATCTATAGACTGTCATACCTATGTGGTCAAGTTTCAATTCCCTGATGAACCAGTTCTTGAGTGGTCTAGGAGTTCATTATCTCCCAAGAGTCATTTAATATCCTGGTCTAGGAGTTCATTATCTCCCAAGAGTCATTTAATATCCTATCTCAAAGCTAAAAAGCTAATATCCAAAGGTTGCATCTATCACCTAGTTAGAGTCAAAGACACTAAGTCCGAGACTCCAACTATTCAGTCAGTCTGCATTGTTAATGAGTTTCCTAATATTTTTCCGAAAGATCTCCTAGGGGTATCTCCCGATAGAGAGATAGAATTCAGGACTGACTTTCTTCACAACACTCAGCCTATTTCTATCCCGCCTTATTGTATGGCACCTCTAGAGCCTAAGGAGTTGAAAGAGAAACTCAAAGATCTTTTAGACAAAGGTTTCATAAGGCCCAGTGTTTCTCCTTAGGGTGCACCTATTTTATTCGTGCGAAAAAAAATGGTTATTTGTATATGTGCATTAACTATCGTCAGCTTAATAAGGTCACAGTGAAAAATAAGTATCCTCTTCCGAGAATTGATGACCTATTTGATCAGTTGCAAGGTGCAGGTTATTTCTCCAAGATAGACCTTAGATCCAGCTATCACCAGCTTAAAATAAGGGAATGTGATATTCTAAAGACAGCTTTCTGAACCCTCTATGGTCACTTTGAGTTTCTAGTCATATCTTTCGAGCTAACCAATGTCACAGCAACCTTTATGGACCTCATGAATCAAGTGTTCGCACAATATTTGGATATGTTTTTCATTGTTTTCATAGATGACATCCTTCTGTACTCCCGTACTTAGAACGACCATATAGATCACCTTAGAATTGTCTTTCAAACTCAGAGATCACCAGTTGTTCTCCAAATTTAGTAAGTGTGAATTTTAGCTAAGATCAGTTGCTATTCTAAGTCATATTATTTCAGTCGAAGGTATTAGAGTTGATCCCAAAAAGGCAGAAGCTATAAGAAATTGGCCTAGACCTATTTCCTCATCTTACATTAGAAATTTCTTGGGTCTAGCTAGCTAATATCACCATTTTGTTGAATATTTTTCTTTTATTGCATCTCCCATGACTCGGTTGACCCAAAAAAAAGTTAAGTTCCAGTGATCAGATTCCTATGAGAAAAATTTTTAGGAGTTGAAGACTCAGCTTACTTCAGCCCCTATGTTGACTTTGCCTGATGGTACAGATGGTTTTGTGGTGTATTGTGATGCCTTTAGAGTTGTTTTGGGTTGTGTGTTGATGCAAAGAGGTAAGGTTATAGATATGCCTCTAGACAGTTGAAGCCGCATGAAAAGAATTACCTAACCCATGATGTTGAATTAGCTGTTGTGGTCTTTGCTTTGAAAATCTGGAACACTATCTTTATGGTGTCCATGTTGATGTATTTACTGATCATAAGAGCCTATAGTATGTATTTACCGAGAGGGAGTTGAATCTTAGGCAGAGAAGGTGGTTAGAGTTGTTAAAAGACTATAATATGAGTGTGTTGTATCACCCGAGCAAGGCTAATATAGTGGCAGATGCCCTTAGCAGGTTGTCTATGGGTAGTGTTGCTCATGTAGAGGAAGGTAAGAAAGAGTTAGCTCATAATGTGCATTGTCTGGCTATATTGGGTGTTAGGTTTCTTGATTCAACTAAGGGAAGTACTTTGGTGCAGATTAGTTCTGAATCCTCTTTAGTTTCAGAAGTGAAGAAGAAGCAAGACAGAGATCCTAGTTTGGTCAGACTGAAGGAGCTAGTTAAGGGCCAAAAGGTAGGGGTTTTCTCCCAGAGGGGAGATGGCGTGTTGAGATTGCAGGGTAGCTTCTGTGTTTCGTGTGTTGATGATATGAGGCAGAGAATTATGGTTGAATTATATGGCGCGTAGTATTCTATCTATCCCGGGGATACCAAGATGTACAGTGACTTGCAGAAAATCTATTGGTGGAGTGGTATGAAGAAGAATATAGTTGAGTTTGTAGCAAAGTGTGCAATGTGCCAACAGGTTAAGCTAGAACACCAAAGACCTGGTGGTGTAATGCAATATTTTGGTATACTCACTTGGAAGTGGGAAGAGGTGACTATGGACTTCGTGACTGGTTTACCTCTTTCATGTCATCATCATGATTCTATTTGAGTTGTTGTAAATAGGCTGACTAAGTCCGCATATTTCTTTCCTGTGTATACATCTTATACAGTTGAGGATTATGCTAGATTGTATATCTGGGAGCTAGTCAGGCTGCATGGAGTTCCCTTGTCTATCATTTCAGATAGGGGTACTCAGTTCACTTCTCAGTTTTGGAGAGCGTTTAGCAGGGTCTTAGTATCCAAGTTCATTTGAGTTCCGTTTTTCATCTGCAGAAAGATGGTCAGGCTAAGAGGACCATTCAGACTCTAGAAGATATGTTGAGGGCATGTGATCTTGATTTCAAAGGCAGTTGGGATAAGTATTTTCCATTGATAAAGTTTGCTTATAATGATAGTTACCATGATAGAATCGAGATGGGACCATTTGAGGCTTTGTATGGTAAAGATGTAGATCACCCATAGGTTGGTTTGAAGTGAGTGAAGTTGTTGTGATTGGGCCTGATGCATTGTTTGAGGCTATGGGGAAAGTTAAGTTGATTAGAGAAAGGTTGATATGCCGATGTGAGGAGAAGAAGTCTTGAGTTTGAGGAGGGTGATTTAGTGTACTTAAAGATTTCACCCATGAAAGGGGTAAAGAGGTTTGGGAAAAAGGGGAAGCTTAGTCCCCGTTATGTTTGCCCCTATAGAGTTTTGAGCTCTGTTGGGAAAGTAGCCTATGAAGTTAAGTTGCCCGCAGAATTGTTAGCCGTTCATCCAATTTTTCATGTCTCCGTGCTTAAGAAGCATATTGGTGATTCTGTTGTAGTATATCCTTCTGAGAGTGGTGATATTCAGAATGGTCTTTCATTCGATGAGATTCCTACTGAGATCCAAGATTTTCAGATCCATAGACTGAGGAACAAAGAGATTCCCTTGGTCAAAGTTTTGTGGCGGAACCACTCAATTGAGGGCACTACTTGGGATGAAGAAGAAAACATGCGAGCAAAGTACCCGCACCTCTTTTCCACAAGTTTAGATCAAGTCAAAGGTATTATTCTTCCTTACTTTAGCCCTTCAAATCTAAAGTTCAGCTATGCATCTATTCTTACATGAGTTCTTGCAATTTCCAAAGTATTCAAGAGTTTAGAAAGATTTTGAGTCGTTTAGCGAATTGCTTCAGCTATGTGTACTCAGTTTTTCCTATGTTCTTGGTATAATATGCGACATTCGAGGACGAATGGTCCCAAGGGGGAGATATTGTAATACCTCGAATTTTCTTTAAGTCGAGTTTCATCTTTAAGAAGAGTAAGGTCTGACTTTCCAAGTGAGAAATATTTTAAACCGTGTAGAATTTCCCTAATACCAACTTTTTATCATGTAGAGAATTGAATTAGCTTTCCAAAGATACCAATTTCGTCAAAATCTGGCATCGGGGTGAGAAGTTATGGCCGTTTTACTGAGAGTTGTCAAAACTGCCTAGGTGCGACGGACAGGCAAACGGACTGTCGAATTTACGACAGACCATCGCCCGGATCATCGTAACCAAGGCAGTGACTCCCTCTTCTGGCCCAAGTGCGAGGGCCAAGATAACAGACCGTCAAGCTAGCGATGGACCATCGCTAGGACTGTCGCAACTAAGGCAGTGTGGCCTTTTTCTAACCAACGTCTGACGAATGATCCGATAGACCGTTAGACTAGCAACAGACCGTTACTCCGACCATCGCAATTCCTATTCAGTATTTTTAAGTGGTTTTTAAAAAGATCTTTTGGGTTTTTTCCCTTTTAATACCCTGATATATTCAAAACGAAGCAGATAGCCTCATTATCTCCTAAAATATCCAAGAGATAGGGTTTCTCCCTCAAAAGCAAATCCAAAACTCTTCTCCAAGAAATTTAAGAACTCACCATAGATTCTACAAATTGAGTTGAGATTCGAGTTTCCTACGTCCATGGCTTCAGGAACCCTCTCACAAAGAGTAAGAAGAAGAGTTTCAAGCAAGCTTGTTCATCTAGTTTCACAATCTAAGGTATGTGGGGTTTGAACAAGGACAATTATTTTGTCCTTGTGCCCAAAACTTGTTTAAATTACAAAGATATATGACTTTATGAGTTCTCCTATGAATTTGAAGTGTGGGTTCATACCCAATATTACTATGCATGAAATTTTTAGATTTGCCAATGTTCTAGAAATTGAAGTACATGAGTATGTTGAGATTTTAAGACAAATTGCTGAACATTCCAGATTTCTATATGATTTGTGTATCCTTATGACATCTAGTATGCATTTTGATGAGTCTTAACCTGAGATTTGATTATGGATCATTAAACCCTACTTGAGATTTCAGTTTTTACGAACTTTTGTGCTATAAGCACCCATGATTTGAGTATTTTGAGATCGTTGAGAAAGTTTTAACCTTAACGGTCATAGTATCTTTGAAATTCACTTTTCCAAATGAGATTACAGATTTTATAGTTGGGTTCTTATGAACCATGAGATTATTTTAAAGTGGATTTCCCTGAGATGAGCGTAGCTAACTAAAGAGAGTAGTATTTAGCACCGAGTTGGGTAAGTTACTATGATTTCATACCCCAGAACTACGTGCCACTTTAGGATTAAGACTTATGGGTTCGAGGCCGAGATAAGGGATCACTGAGTTGAGGTTATTCTCCCTGGCAAGAGTATGACGCCTCTCCCCAATGTGAGGTTTCTTCCTTAGGGAGACAAGACGTTGGACTCCATGTAGCTCGCATGGTTTATGTCGGTTAAGAGAACCTCCCTTGATATAGAATATTTTCCCTAAAGCTTTGAGATAAGTGATTTTCCCTAATAGTAAGATTTTCAAAATAGTTTCTTGAAGTAAAATTTTCCCAAGAAGAAAGTAGTTTTATCTACTAGTAAGAGTTATAGAATTCCGAGTTTCAAGTGTCTTGAGTTTAAAAGAGTTCTAAGTTCTTGAGCATTAAAGAAGTTTTACTCTCCATAAGATATATGCATGAGTTTGAAAGTATTGTTTAAAGCTTTCTTTAGTCTTTGAGTAATGAGAGTAAGAGAAGAATTCAGATTTTAAAGCTAAAGTATAATGACTCACGAGATTTGTGTTACATTCTTTATTCTACATGATTTATGAGCTTATTATATTAGACTTATTCAAGCTATGTGAGTCATTCATATTTGCATGCATGATTTGATTAAAGAGGATGGATATTGTTTTCTATAAATGCATACACCCCCATATACTCAGTACATTCCCAAGTGTTGATCCACATATACGTCTATGTGCTACATTGTCTTATAATGTAGGTTCAAGTGCTCAGTCCCAACCTCGTCAGTGATTTCCGAGTACCTTTGTCTACATCTCTATAGTGGTGAGTCCTCATGGTTCGAGGACCAATACTCAAACAGGGGTAATATTTGAAATGATTCAAAGATGCTCTTTAAATGTCTTCTAAGAGCACAGTCAATAACCTCCTCAAACCTAAATCTCAATAATATTAGTGCTTAGCTGGCCTACCTCAAAATCTTCACCCGATTTTGGTTGGAGAATATCAAGATTTCTTCTTTTGAACATCGTAAACCATTAAATTTATGACTATCAATCCTCACTTTTTCAAAATAAAAGGATCAACAACTTTCAGCTATAACAATCCTGCCATGTGGAGAAGTAATGTCAAAGCTTCTTTAATGTTCGATCTTCTCAATCTTGTTATCATACTGAAGTAGTGTCAAAACTCTGACATAAATCCTCTCGATCGTCTGATAGGAATGATTTCAATGCTTCGTGTCTACAAGCAACTCACTCTCACTCATCTTTCACACCATTTTCATGATCGTCTACCATTTATGATAATCATACATATCACATACAAAATTACAAGTTTGGCCAAACTACATTTTGACTTGATTCTCATCTCGATTCATATTGATGAGATACGTAGGAAACCCTATGTATGGATTTGAACTTTCTACTATTCCAAAATAATTTTTCTAAAACTACAAACTGGCAAATTTTTGAATAGTCCTGTAATGCTCTTAAAAATCCTCAAAAGAGTTGACCAATATTCTTAAATTCAAAATTCAAGAATATCAAAGTCAAATAGATCACGATATCTATCCGACTTTGATCTCAAAATCTGAGTCATAAGTAATTCCTCACACCTCCACTTTTATAGTCCAGTTGCCTCTCCAGTCGAGGGCTTTTCATATTTTAGCTGCCTCACCAGTCGAGGGCCTTTTACACTTCATAACACGGCTGACAACTGGGCCTTGTCATATGGGCATATCAATCCCAACCTGGACCAAAGATCACCTCATTAACCTGACTCAACCATCATATCAATACACAAGTGTTGGATAAAACCCGAATATATAACAAGATAACATAAACAACACTAATAAACATAACTTAAGTATGTCTAATCATTTCATTAATGTCAATGTACTAAACCAACATACCTATGTCTACAGTCATCTACAAAGCCTCTATAAATTCGATGTCTAAATATATCTGGACATGCCCCCGACAATAGCCAAAAACCAAGTCTAAAACAAGTCTGTGACATAAGATAGAAAGACCATGAAATGTATGCCTTCTGAAGTATGAAAGCTCACCACATCAAAGTAAACACATCAAATTCTCGAACACCTAGTCACTGCGTAGGATGAGAATAAGAAGATCTATCCCCTATGTCGCATGATGACACAGCGTCTGGATACGGTTAGCAATTTGAGCACTAGCATATAACTCAAGGGTAAGGATAAAATAGTGCCATTATTCAAATCCAAGTCAAACCATTATAAGAAACCACACTTATATACATAGGCACATATGTATATATATATATAGATAGATGGATGGATAGATGGATAGATGGATAGATGGATAGATGGATAGATGGATAGATGGATAGATGGATAGATGGATAGATGGATAGATGGATAGATGGATAGATGTATAGATGGATAGATGGATGGATAGATGGATAGATGGATAGATGGATAGATGGATAGATAGATAGATGGATAGATAGATAGATAGATAGATAGATGGATAGATTTATAGATGGATAGATTTATAGATGGATAGAT
>NC_061115.1:163111777-163116558 GCF_002878395.1 Capsicum annuum | reverse complement strand
GGATAGATAGATGGATAGATAGTTGGATAGATGGATGGGTAGATGGATGGGTAGACGGATGGATAGATAGATGGATAGATAGATGGATAGATGGATGGGTAGACGAACAGAGAGACAGACGGACAGACAGACAGACAGACCGATAGACAGACAGATCGGATAGATGGATGGATAGATGGATGGATAGATGGATGGATAGACGGATGGATAGACGGAGGATAGATAGACGGACGGACGGACGGACGGACAGATTGACGGATGGACGGACGGACGGACGGACAGAGAGACAGACAGACAGACAGACAAATGGACAGATAGACAAATAGACCGGATAGATAGACGGATAGATAGATGGATAGATAGACGGATAGATAGACGGATCGATCGACGGATCGATTGACGGATCGATGGACGGATGGACGGATGGACAGATGGACGGACGGACGGACGGACGGATGGACGGACGGACGGACAGATGGACAGATGGACAGACGGACAGATAAACAGATAGACAGACAGACAGACAGACAGACAGTCAGACATATTGATAGACAGATAGATAGACAGATAGACAGATAGATAGACAGATAGATAGATAGACAGATAGACAAATAGACAGATAGACAAATAGACTGATAGACAGATAGATAGACAGACAGACTGACTGACTGACAGACAGATAGACAGACAGACAGATAGATAGATAGATAGATAGATAGATAGATAGATAGATAGATAGATAGATAATAAAGTACCTACAAAGGGAACAAGTCTTAGCACTCATTATGGAGCACACTATCATGAGACATGGAGTGGAGTACTCTAACCTTCCACCTTTATAGTTTAGAGAGATTGAACTTACCAGTCATATTAGGAAAGTAGACTCTAACCACAAGTCATCTTATTTATCGAGCAAGTGGACTCTAACCATAAGCCATTTTGATAGTTAAGTGGACTCTAACCATAAGCCATTTTGATAGTTAAGTGGACTCTAACCACAAGCTGTCTTATAAGCAAGTGGACTCTAACCACAAGTTGCCTTATAAGCAAGTGGACTCTAACCACAAGTCGTTGTGACCATTACTAGTCGACATTGGGACTCTAACCCTTTGTCCATGCGTTAACATTAATTCAATTCAACACTCAAGGACTCTAACCTATTTAGCCAATTCAAGCCACCAAGGTTACAATTCCACACTATATACGACCACAAGGTCTTTATGAAACCATCTATCAATCAATGACTTTAATATGTCAACTTCTTATTTCAAATCACTATTCGAGTCAATTTGTTCTCATCAAGATCTATACAACACCATTCATTCTTAATTAGCATTCTTACACCAAGATTTAGTTCAAATACGATTCAATCTCATGTGTAGGGACTCAAGCCTTTTTGACCAATCAAACCACCAATATTATCAGTTATATCATTACATGGACAATAAGGCCTTTACAATCTTATTTACCAATTATTCTTACTCATTAAGCCATTGCCTTAGTTCAAAACACTATTAACAGGTAACTAGTTATTTCTCTTAGACATTTTCACAAACACCTTGAGGGCATACCTTTACCATGACCAAAATCTAAGTGAAAACCATCATGACTAAGGTTACTCATGACCCATTTGTTAAACCATAATCAACAAACACCCATATGTGCAAACCATCACCAAAACATGTACAAACACAAGTTAAAATAAGAGTAAATAATACTCATCACTATTCATCAAAACCCTCAACATTTGTTTTCAAAACAACCAATTACAAGTCCTAATCAATGTTTAAAACACATGAAATTTTGAGCTAACAATGAGGGAAAGAGTCACATGCCTTTTACACATAGATTCACGTAGAGATTCTTAGTCCTCAAACCTCTAGATGGTCTCTTTAATGAAACCTAGCCCTAATTTTGTTACAGAAGTTTAGAAAGGATTTAGGAGTGTTTTGATCTTGTCCAAGTGAAGAATGATGGACCAAACTATTTTATAAGTCGTGGGTCATAAGGTTTTAGGGGTGGAAAATGTCTAAACTGTCCTCAGCTTAAAATCTGAAAATTGAACCCAGGAGGGTACGGCTTCTATACCTAAATCGTACCCTAGGGTATGAGCGGTACCCTATATAACCCTAGGCCTCTCCATAGACCTCCAAACTATCCAACATACGACCAAGCTAGGATAACTCATACCCTAAGGTACAAGAAGTACCTTACAACTCACACCTTAGGTAGAATGCACTAGGTCAAGCTCAATACATCATGTGACTTGCAAACTTATGACTAGTACCCTAACATACGACTATGGAAAGGCCAATCATACCTTGGACAAAATTTTATCAACCTAAATTGATCATTACATAAGAGGGTGGGTACTAGACCGTACCCTAACATATGAGAGGTATGCTTAAACCGTACCCTACCCAAAATCTAAACTTAGGAAATTCTCTAAGGGTTCAAAGCCAAGGTGCTTCATTTCAGTTGTTCTGCCAGTCGAGGGCCTTTATATTTCTGCTGCCACTTCAGTCGAGAGCATTCATATTTGAATTTCCCCACCAGACTAGGGCTTATAATTTTTAGTTTCTCTGCCATGCAAATATCCTTAAACTACATATCATAGTTCAAGGAACTATGGTAAATCACTTCTATACTTCCAAATAAGGGCTCAACATAAGTCAATATGCTTTCTTTATAGGGGCACTTATAGGGAGAATCATACAATAAATGATGGAAAAATGAGTCTCAAGTCCATAGGAGAAAATATTCCTCCTTAGAAATAAGAAGTTTCCTCTGAATAAAGGAGGAACCACATCATCTCCATAATTCATAGAAGGACCATGTTGACCTCCTATTTCAAATGCATCATTTAGCCACGGGGCCTAAATCTATCCCTCTTAATCTTTTGATCTGAGAACAACTCTTAAGATTTTTTATATTTTTTTTTAGGATAAATGATCCATGTACTAAACATGGTAAATCGGATTCCATAAGGCATCAACATATATTGGGACCAACAAGTTAGGGGAGTCTTTGACCGAATGGTTACACTTTTCCATACCATCATTTTTCATGACTTTCATACTTTCACTCATTTCTCATATTTCTATTAAAAAAATCATCCCCACCAATAGTTAGGATGATCACAATAAATCAATTAAAGGCATCCCAGGAAGCAACGAAACAAAAAGTAGCCTCAAAGACAACTAGGAGGCCACAACATGTCATCCTTTAAAAAATACATGATTACAATAACGAATGATTCACATAAAAAATTAGGAGGATGCAATAATAATTCTCTCCATGAACAATCGGGATTCACTCTCTCACCAAATATGTCAGCCAACGTCAAACTTGTGAGGCATCGCTCAGAGTTTGTCTATACCTTCGCATTAATTTTGTGTATATGTTATATTTAGTAACTACCTCTTTTTCCACTTTAATCAACACATGAATCCATTTTTATGCATATATTTTATTCCCTACACGAACTATTTAAACCTAATTCTCATCTTAATAAGGCAGCCCTTATGGGATTCGGCACTCCTTACAAAAGATCAAAAAAACAATTTACTCTCTTGTTTTCTATTTTTTCGAACTACACAAACCTAATTCTCATTTCCATGAGCTATGTAGGCATTCCTTCTTGGGTTTGTTTTTTTTTATTTAAAAAAAAAAAGAGGTTTATTTTCCTATTTCACATTTTTTGTCTCCATGACCTATGCATACTTGATTTTCTTCTCAGTGAGATATACAGGCAATACTTTTTAGGTTTGATACTCTTTCACAAAATATATAACAGAAAAAAAAAGAGTTAATTTTCTTACTTCTCATCTTATACTTTTTCTTCTTGAACTACGCAGACATAACTCAAGTTTTCACAAGATACATAGGCAACTCTTATTTAGGTTTGGTTTGATTTTTTCCAAAATATAATAATAATAATAATCAAATTTTTCACTTAGTTGGTACCAACACAGTTAGAAGTGTGCATGGAAAAGAACAAATTGGTATGATGGAGAGGACCAACTTTATGGTAAATCATAGATTCTTTTGGTACCTCTTAATAACACCTGAGTTACACTTGAAAAATCTCTCTTGCATACATCCAAGACAAGAACAAAGCTAACCTCATTGTTTTATGTGCATTGTATGGTGAGCTTTAGATTTATTTATTTTACATTGTATTGTTGACCTAGAACTTGTCCTACATGTTTGTTGAGGCAAAATTTTGAGTTATACTTGAATTAGTAAAGTATTGTAGGCCCTATTTAACTCGACTGTGCCTTTTATAGCCCACCAAATGACATTAATCCCTAGCATTTTTCCCGTTGAGTCTAAAGCATTTTCTTTGGACAATCACATCTCAGCCTATACCTTTTGAGTGATTACATGCACTATCTTACACTTAGTCTAACCTCCTTGAGCATATTTGATATGTCCAAATTATTGGACAAATATTTAAGATCAAAAAATTCGGAGGCAGAGGACATGAACAAAAGTAAAAACACAACTTCAAAGAAGAAGGATCAAACAAAACCCACAAAAAGAATAAAACAACTCCAACAAAGGTAAAAATATTTAATGAAAAAATATATTTATGGAAAAATATATTTATGGAAAAAAGGGAGAAGAGGGTTGTTCTCGAACTTATTTACCCATTATCATTATCATTGAGTATTGAGACTTTCTGCTAGATGAGGGTTGATCTCAGATTCAGTTGTTCAGTGTTCCAAAGTTGGTGAATTTGAATATCAAATATCAGTAATATCAGTTATCCAATTTCT